>NC_143510.1:19097394-19397394 GCF_031878675.1 Megascapheus bottae
TTTAGGCCTTAGATTTCTTTTTAATTTTAGAAATAATTCAGTTAGGGGCCGGGAGTTTGGCCTAGTGGTTAAGGTGATTGCCTAGCATGCATGAAGACCCGGGTTCGATTCCTCGTTACCACATACATAGAAAAAAGCTGGAAGTGGTGCTGAGGCTCAAGTGGTAGAGCTCTAGCCTTGAGAAAGTCCAAGGACAGTGCTCAGGCCCTGAGCTCAAGCCCAGGACTGGCAAAAAAAAAAAAAAAAAAAAGAAAGAATTCAGTTAAAATGTTTCTATTAGTTGGATGTTTTCCTTTAATGAGAGCTAATTAAATGCTTCAGTTCATGGTTTTAAAAGTGTGGTGGTATGAGTGCCTACAGAAAGATGGACTTTAGTGTTGAGTTCTGTGAACTTGGACAACCACAGAATCTCCTAATAGTACCACAGTTAAGACATAGAGTAGTTCCCTCATCTCATCTTAGTATCCCTAGGTCTGTGTATTCTCCCCACCCCTTCTCCAGGCTGTGGCAATTACTGATCTTGGGTCCTTTCCACTACTGAGGAAATAAAGCCACTGCATTATATGGTATTTAGAAGAAGTAAGAGTAATAGCCGCTTACTAAACATCCACCATGTGACAGACATGTGAAAAGTGCTGTGCTTACTGTAATTCCTTGATTCAGTTCTGCATCAACCACAGGCACAGGAGGAAAAAGTTAAAAGACATAACCATGCCCACCAAGCTGGAGCTGGTTCCTGTACTTTATGTAAATATGGTTGCACTCCACTGCTTTCTCCATTACACTGGCCATTTAACCTTTCTGTAGAAGGAAAGAAGAGAGGAAGGTGGTATTGGAACCTGGACTTACACGGGATGTAGGGGTGAGGAAGAGAATACATTTATGCTGACAGAAGCTGGCAGATCATATCACTGGGCAGCTGTCTAATCACCTGCTGTGGTGGCTGGACCCAGCCTCGCAGCTTCCCTGTGACCAGCAGTCTGACCTTGCCCAAGGTGACAGTTCTTCTTTTGCTTAACATAGATGTTGCCATTATCTTTCTGCATAGAAACACTTGGATTATCTTTATGTCAGAGTCTGCATTTTTGTCTTGATACTGAGCTCTCCACCATGGAGGACAGGCAGGCTTTATTCTTTTATTACACATGCCCAAAGTAATAAAAACTCTCTAATAAAAACTCACATTATAAGTTTATTATCTATGTATTGTATTGATCCATGTTTAAATCAAAATGGCTCTTTGCAGACAAAAAACTGGCCTGTAATTTATCAGTTCTGCACAGATATCACCTACTCAGTCACCACTATTTTTATGACTGGATATATTTTTTGTGTGTGTACTGAGACTGGGGTCTGAACTGTGGTCTTGGATACCATCTTTTAACTTTTTCAATCAAGGTTTCTGCTTCTGGCTTTGTGCTGGTTAATTGGAGATAAAAGTTTCATAGACTTTGCTGCTTAGGCTGGCTGCAAATCTTGATCCTTATATTATAGCCAGCCCTCTGGAGTAGCTAGGATTACCTGTATGAACTACTGGTTCTGGCTTAATTGGATCTTAAAAAAACTGCATTTAACTTTAGTCACTTTTTTTCTTAAATGAGGAAAGACAAAAACAGCTGCATGCTCTGCCAACTTGTAGGCTTGTCATAAGTGTTAAACAGATAGTGCCAGCATCCCAGAGTGAATTTGTTTGGGTAGATAGGCAGATCCTAATGGATCATTTAGGTTAGAAAAATCTAATGGCCTATCAGCAACTGTCCACTTCACTTTGTGCTAATGCATTTCAGACCCTGGAGATCACAGCTGAAAGATCAAGATTGCTGTTCTAGTCCACTCAGAGAGCTTTGTCACAATTCAGAGCTCAGTTTCTGGAAGTCATCACAGTGGGTTAATTTTCATACACAGGAATTACTTGCCCTCTTTCACCTTTCCCAGTCTGCGGTCCAACTCATTGTGTTTGGCTTGCCTTGTTTCTCACCAATGGATTCATAAAGAGAACTGATGGGAAATCGTTTTCGTAATTGCCAACATCAGCTACTTCGGTCATTTTCTTAAAATGTCCTATCCCAGAATCAGCTCACTTTCTTTTATAGTTGTGTACGCTTTGCAAGGTATATTTTTTCTTATTTATTTTTTATTGTAATTAATAGAAGGGTTATAGTTACATTTGCCGGATAGAAGATGTATTACTTCACATACATTGTTATCCTTTCTCATGTTTTTGTCCCCACTAAGAAGGTGTATTTTTTTAATGCGTAAGTTATCCAGGGCTGAACATTCAACAGAGTAGGGCAATGTTTACAGCCTGAATTCAGAAATAAGTGAAGTATGAACAGCCTAAGATTCTCTCCAGACACATATGTCTAAACCCCTTGCTCTTTCCTTATAATGACCAGGTTTTGGATGCCATTATTCCTCCTTTACCAGACCTCTGCGGGTGGCTTAACTATCTTCTTGCTCTTTGTTAAGGTAATTCAAATCTTTCTTCACCAGTGGCCCACAGGACTTGCAGCTAGCTATGTTCCCAAGCTGCCTAAACACTTTTTTCCTTGCTTGTGCTTAGAAGTATACTGTCAGTCATGACCCAACTCAGAACCTTTTTGGAAGATTGTGTTGCGCCTACACCTATTGCGGGTACCCTAAAGCTAAGGATCATTCCCTGAAACTAGGGAATTAGACAATTAATTACATTGAGTTTCAGTGAGTGACATTGGTAAGAAGGGATTGGCATGTTAGTGCACTGGTGCATTCTAGAACATCTGAGCAGGGCAGGCAACTGAACTCCATGACCATTAGCAGTTAGTCACATGGCAGGGTAAGCTAAGAAAAATGTGTTCTAGCTTATTATCTCTACTTGCCTACTTCGTGTTGGGATGGCTGTACCCAGGCCACATGCATGCCTGCATTATTGAGGGGAGAGAAATTGCTTGAGTTAGTCTGGCTTCCCTTGAGCCTTGGGGGAGATTTTGAATTGGATGTGTCCAGGTTCTTCATCTCTAAAGTGGGTAGAGAAAACCCCCATCTCATGCCACTGTTGATTCAGTGAGACAATCTAGTTTTAAATTTCTAAGGGTGATGTATGACCTGTAACTGCTCACAGTACATGCTACCTAGATGTCTTTCTGATCCTCAGTTTCTCTCTAAAAGTTAGCCTGAGGCAAGCAGACTCTAATCCCAGTGGAATTGGAGATCACTAGCATTTCCCATGCTCATTTCTGGAAATTTGTCTTTTGAATTGTGCAGAAAATACCTAGAGAAATTCCCCAGATATGTCCCATAGATGTTCTCAGGAATGATTTGTTTAGGTAGCTTTCTGAATCAGATGCTTCTGTAGAACTGTATACATAGGTAAACAGCCTTGCTGTGAGACCAGAGGGTAGTGAACATAGTTCTGTTTTGCTAGCTACCTATCTGTACTGATTTGCTCAAGAAAAATCCAGATTTATATCTATTGTCATGACAAAGTTATTAATACTGCCTCTTTTTGCTCTCCAAGGTGTCCCCGGCTGGATGATAAATAACATGTTTATTCAAATTATAATCTTCCTTTTACAAACTCCATCACAATCTATGTGAAGCCCAGTGTGCTTGGCTTTGGTGCTAAAACTTGGCTCTTACATCCTTATCTTTTACTTCTCTGGTCAGAACATGTTCTTCCTCACCTAGTTTTGCCTGATGTCTACCTCAACTAATCACTCTCCAGTTACAATGAATTTGTTTTGCCCCTTTGCCTTGTGATCACCTCTCTGCCTTGTGTGTCTATGCTATTGGTCCCATCCCCCCCCCCCATCTGCTATATCCTATTCACTTTGAGTTTTTGTCTTGTGGAAAGCATGCATTAAATATGTATTTGCGGAACAAATGTGTGAATACATAAATGGAGGTGAATGACAAGTCTGCTAAAGATGTTTAGATTTAACCTCCAACTGGTTTTGATTGGAATGTGAGACTCAGTGGGATGTGTACTTCAAAGAAGAAATCTATTTCATGTACATACATTTGAAAACAGTCAAAAGGAAGGAAATATCTTAAAGTTGATCCAAGACTTTGGTTCCTCCCAGATTGTTCTACAAGTTGCTAAATGCTCTGTCCCTTTGTGCTCTTGAAATCAGGAGTGGGCCTTTGAAAATGTCTTTGGATTTATGTTTTGCTGTCAAGCTGTAAAGGGCATGCCAAAAGAATGTTATTGTTTGTTAAAACACTTAACATCTTTCCTGGTATATGGTTCCTTTAGGCGACATGTAGCTTTTGCTTTGTTTTATTTATTTTATAATGTTTTGCAGGATGAGGGATTGAAACCAGGACCTTGCACTTGCCACATTTTGTTTAAGGAACTAAATTACTTTAACTTTCATTTGTAATAATATTAGATTGTCAAACGATAGCATTGGGAGAATTGATAATGAAAACACCCAAGGAATCTAAAATACTGGCACAAAAACTACAGGGAATCTGGGGTCCCTCAGCGGAAACTGAAAGAGAACATTATCACAGAGCTTGTCAGAGACAAGAACCAACAGTCAGACCAGGTTTGGCTGTGTGGAAATCCCATGCTATGGACTGCTTTGCTACCATCTTCTATCATGGCTTCTAGCTGCTTAAACTTCAGATATTTCTATCAGTCCTAAAAGAGAAGACTTTCTAATGAGAAGAATTTGACTTCTTATGTTAAATCTTGGTATGAATCCATATGAACCTAATATCATGAATGTATATCCATGGTCCTAGTTTTACTCTAATCAACAAACCAGGACTTAAATATCTGTGTGTGTGTGTGTGTGTGTGTGTGTGTGTGTGTGCTTGGTTAGTTTGTATGTGTTTGTACTGGGCCTTGAACTCAAGACCTTGAGCTCTTGCTTGGCCAGTCAAGGCTGGTGCTCCACCACTTGAGCTTTGCCACCAAACTAATTGCTATCTAATTGGAAATGAGCCTGGAGGATTTGTCTGGGTGGTAGTGTGAGGGCTCGCCTTAAACCAAGATTCTTAGATCTCAATTTCCTCGGTAGCTCAGATTACTGGCACTCTCAGTTATGAACAGCCCGAAAAACTAAACAGTAAGGTTGAAAAGTAATTAATATTGTGGATTTATGAGATCTTTCAGAATCATACCAAATTCTTCTGTAGTTAGAGATATACAAGGCCATACTGATTAGGACATTTAGCTCCTAGCTATGGTTGATTTCATTTATTTGCATGTTAGCCTAACAGAAATTGGGGAAAAAAGTTGTTATGTAATACTGCAGTATGTGAGTATTAATAGAACAAGATGTGGTCTTACAGATAGCTATTTTTATGAATTTGCTTTTTGCTATAGATAGCTGTATGTGTACACATTCTACTTGGGCATGCATATACTCTGTTTATAAATAGTAAAGATCAAGAGCTTACCAAATGACATAGTGGTAGGTTGACATGAGCCCAGTCTCATGAAAGACAAATGGATAGCAGGTGTCTGCTCTCTAAATTGAAAATGTTCAGGAAGGGGTAGGCTGTTTTCTTTATGAGCATTGCTGGTGAGCCCTGTGTTGCCTTGGACCAGTTAGTATGGCCACAGAGGGTAAGTGACCTTGTTTGCAGTCACTGTTAGAATCACACACTGCGTGACACTCTCCATGACTTCCTGATTCTTTTTATTTGTCTAGAAGACTGGTATCCCATGGGCATTGTAGAAGTAATTTTTCCAATTGTGATGTGGTTTACTGTTTATTCTTGAAGAAAATAAAGTGAGTTGCTTGGATTTTTGTTTCAATCCATGCAAGCAGCTTATATTCAATGCCAATAGAATTTTTCAGATGTTTTCATACTGGAGTTAATTGAATACTCAAGGAAATACAGTTTCAAGGAAATTTTTTTCTTTTTTTGCCAGTCCTGGGTTTGAGCTTAGGGCCTAAGCACTGTCTTTGGACTTTTCTCAAGGCTAGAGCTCTACCACTTGAGCCACAGCACCACTCCGGCTTTCTTTTTATGTATGTGGTATCGTGGAATCGAACCTGGGTCTTTGTGCATGCTAGGCAAGCACCCTACCACTAGGCCAAACTTCCAGCCCAGTTTCAAGGAAATTTTATCCTTAGAGTATTTTCTGTGATTTTTTTTTGGGGGGGGGAAGAAATCACTGTGGTATTTAAAGCTTTCTCTGGTCTACATATTAGTTCCATAAATAACACTCCCTGTATATTAAATGGAATTGCTGCCCCATAGGATATGTCCATGTTCAACTGTAGTAGACACTGTCAAATCATTTTCCTAGCTGATTAAACTAATTTCCATGAATTTAATTTTTTTTAGTCATACTCACTTTGTATTTTCAGTAGTTTTGTCTTTTGTTGTTGTTGTTGTAATCGTTTTGTTTTGGCACAACTGTTGTAATGGCTGTGTGATTAATGGTACCTCACTGTGGCTCTTGGGCTGAATTTCCTAGATGACCAGTGACACTGGACACTTTCCATATGTTTCTTGGACATTGGAAAGGATCTTTTGTAGAAATACTTGTTTCTGTCTTTCACTTAAAATGATGTTTTCTAGGCATTGATTTGTATTTGTATACCTTGTTCTGATTTCCTGGATCTGCCTTTTGTGGTACAAATGAGAGAATGGCTTCTTGTGATGCATGACTTCTTTTTTTCACTGTCTTAGCAGGCATCTTTGCACGGCTAACATTCTTACATTTAGTAAAGTTCATTTTCTTTTTTTAATATATTTTATTGTAATTAATAGAAGGGTTACATTATATTCACCAGATAGGAGATGCATTACTTCACAACATTGATACCCTTTCTTATGTCTTGGTCCCCATTTTCCTTTCCCCATCCCTGCCCCTCATCTTGTTTTCCCCCCTTCCCTATCCTATTTCAAATAACCAAATACACATATATCCAATATATCAGGTAACAAGTAAAGTTCACTTTCTCAGTATGTCCATTTATAGCTTTAATATTTATTTATGTATTTATTTATTGCTAGTATTGGGATTTGAACTCAGGACCTCAAGTTGTTGTTTGGCATTTTTCTTTCAAGGCTCATGCCTACTACTTGAACCATAACTCCATTGAAAGCTTTTTTTAATTAATTAATTAATTAATTAATTAATTTTTACTGGAGATAAGAGTCTCACAGGCTTTCCTGCTGGGGCTGACTTCTGACTGTGATTCTCATATCTTTGCATCCTAAGTAGCCAGTATTACATGTGTGAGCCACCAGCATCAGGCTGTATTATGGTTATTATTTTTGTGTAATGTTTAAGAAATATCTACTGAATTCCGTGAAGATATTCATTTATCTAACTTCTAGAGCCTTTTTTATTTTGTTTTGTTTTCCCATGTAAATATATAACAGCCTGTCTGGATTTCATTTTTGTGTGTGGTAGGAGATATATGATAAACATTTCTTTCCATTAAATAGCCAATCTAATGAACTCAGTGCTACTTGAAAATATCCTTTGTCCACTGTATTACATTGATTCTTTGTCATAAATTCAGTGAATAGTTATCTCTGGATCTATTTTGAGAATCTATTTATGACAATGATCTATTTGCATGTTTATTCCATGGTGTGTTTCCTACTTGCTATCTACCCAGTAGAAATTATTATAAATGTTAATGAGAAGACACGTACAAGATTACTTACTGATAGAGAATTCACTGTATCCAACCCAAACCAGAAACAACTCACATAGTGTATTATATAATTATGCGATACAATATTATACAATTATATTGTAGAAAAAAAGAAAAGTCAAGAGAGGAAAACAGAAAAAAGTAATAGTTGACCGCTCTATATCCACTTGTCTCAAGCATAATGTTGAAGGAAAGAAATACAAAAGAATATTATTCTGATTCCATTTATATAAAGTCTAAAAACAAGATTGAGTGGCCTTCTGGGGCCATATTGTTTGATCTCTGGTTCTGGGTGGTGGTTCCAGGTGTGAATTTACTTTGTAAAATCCATCAAACTACACACTTAGGGTTTTTCTGGAGATGTACTTTGACAAATAAGTTGATTTAGACAATTAAATTGTGGACATCAATCACATTTGGCTAGTTATCAGTCTCTTCCTTTGCTTATTTAGGACCAGATCTGGTAGCTTGCTTTTGTCTGTGAGTCCATAGCCGACAGGCTTTTGTGACAGCAAGGTCATTTGTGTGTGTGTGTGTGTGTGTGTGTGTGTGTGTGTGTGTGTGTGTGTGTGTGTGTATGTGTGTATCATGAAGTCTGAGCACCATGTGGTTTGGAGAAAGGGTTAGCTTGCTGTAAGACTAAAACTGATCCTCTTCTGGAATGTGCCTGGGACACAGAGGAGCTGTACCAGGGGTGGGGGAGTTGACAGCTAGGAGAGTGTTGGCAATTACAGTTATCTTAACACGGTAGTTGCAATGGCTTGTAGTTATTATTGTTAATATGGTTTATAAGTGTAGCTCTGAGCATTTTGATTGTTCAAGTGTGCACAACCAACTACAGGATGTGCTGTTCATACAGAGTTCTGCAAACTGCCCAAGATCTGTGAACAATAATGTTTAATCTCCCCTGGATAGCAGCGCTTCTTTGATCTGGGGGCAGTCAACAGGGAGCTTCAGCTATACTGCACACTGACTCGTTATCTAAATAAACATTGTCTCAGGTGTAGTAGGAATGGCAAACAGCGTGTTTTCATCTGAGTTAGTTGGGGACACACTAGAATTACCTGGCTCCCAAAATATACAAGTGTGCAAGCTCTACCTGCTCCAATTAAATTGGAACCTTTTGGGGTTTCCTAAAGTAGGGAGGGAGGTTTTATGGTGGAGTAATAGACATAACAACAAACAGACTTCTCAGAGCTGGGGTAGAGGGCCAGGTTCAACTTTCAACTTGTCTAGAGGTTTGCCCTGAAGGAGCCCAGCTTTCCTTTTCTTGAGGGTCATAAAATAGCAACAAAGTACTGAAACCTTAGTTAGGGTTTATATACAACCTGTATATATCAACATAGGGTCAATCCCTGTCTAATCCAGGGGAGGGAAGAAGTCTGTATTGAAACACTAATTGATTATTTGGAGGCTTCATCTACCATCACTGTGTAGCAGTGTTTCCAGGTATGACCTCAGATGTGTTCCCCTTCTGTAGGAGAGAAAGCCACCTATGTCCCTGTGGTGCCCTGTGGCATGGAGGAAGAGGCTCCCCAGGAATGCTTTTGGAACTAGTTAGATATAGCACTGTTGCTTGAAAGAAGTGGCTGCATATTTTAGCCTTCACTGAAACAAATCTGTGCACATCCTTATCCATCTCATCTTAGGCTCAAATGTACTTACATGTACCCAAATTCTGTTTAAATGGAGAAAGATAGATAGCAAAATTGCCCAACAGGTGTCTGTGGGGATGGGTGATTTAAAGTGGGAGGATAAAAGCCAAGGAAGTGGTGCTTGACTCCCTCATAATGGTTAGCTGACCACTGGGCTGGAGAGTCCTGACCTTTTGGCGAGGATGAACTTTGCTGAAGCATTTCCCTTTAACCACAAGGACCCTGTGGTCAAAAGGAATGAACAATGAACTCCCAGAGTGCCTAGAACAGTATTTTATGGGAGGTTAAGTAATATCATGAAAATTTCACTTTTGCATGTTTATAGTCTTAGATACATGGTATTTACTTCCTCTCCCCCCCTTTAACTTGCTTTTGCAGTTAGGAAACCTTCACCATTCTTTTTTCTCCCCTTCTTCCAAGTTATGTAAGTGAATTTTCCAGCAGAGAAGCATATGTTATTCACTTACCTTAAGTAGGCGTCACGGAAGAGAAATGACTGAACAAGAAGGCTGTTTTTTGGGGACTCCTGAGATACCTAGTTTGGGAGCTGCAGAATTGTCCTGGAGCTATCTTGCTCCTGATTGTAACCGCCTGTTAGTATATACATGTGTAATAGGCAGTTTCGTTTGCTGGGTTTAAAGAGAAGGCATGGCAACAATGAACATTAGTGAACTTTGGGAGGAAGCCTATAGCTATTTGTGGAAAGTCCATGCTCAATAATCTTTACCAGATTGGGAATCAGAGAGGTTTCCTTTCCTCCAGCTTCATTACCCATGTTTTCTAACTTGTCATTATTATTAGGGAAGGAGATATGGTTGAAGTTATTTCTCAGTATTTCACTAGGCATTTTGTCTCAAAAAATTACGTGCTATATATGAGTGCTACAGTGATGGGCCTGTAGGTGAATGAGTAAAACGCAGCAAGAAAGGGTTGCATAGCAAGCAGTCTGGTGGGCCCCTCCCTGTGGGGCTGTGAGAAGTATCTTCTTGGAGCAGCATGCTGACCTCAGAGCCTCCGCCTCCTCTTCCTCCTTCTCTGCTACTGCTGCTGCTGCTGTTGCTCCTGCTCTTGCTCCTCCTCCTGCTCCTGCTCCTCCTCCTCCTCTTCCTCCTCCTCCTCTTCTTCCTCCTCATCCTCCTCCTCCTCCTCCTCCTCGATAGCAATGTGAAAACATGGAGGAGGTTGGCTTTGAAGATGTCACCCAGAGCTCCTGTCCTCAGGACCACTATCAGGCCTGCTAATCCTGCGAATGTCAGGAACCATTAGATCATTATTTATAATAATAGATTGTACTTCAAAGCAGTGTTTCAACAGTATTTCCATACCAGGCAAACATTAAACCATGTAACTGTGTAGTGACACTGTTCTGTAGTTGAGGACATTCCCTGGGGCTGAAGGCCCCTCCAGCTGTAGCAGGGGTGAGGATGACAAGGATCATGCTTTGGGAGGTTCTGCTTTCAAGGCAATAGAGGGACTAGAGGAAGAAGGGAAGGAATAGTGACTTCCAGGAGGCTCTACTTATCCCCGTTGAGTCTGTCCTTTGTGTGTGACTCCAGGGGCCAATGATTAGCAGACTGAAGCTGGGCCCCACTTCACACCATGGAACTGTGACTAGCCAGTGGATGGAAGACTTGACCAGATGGAGTGTCTCACAGCAAGAGGAACAATTACCCTCTACCTTCACGGGAGGGCTACCGTGATCTGGAGAGGGAGCTGATAGGACGGATGGCTTTGGGCCTTTCAGGTCTACCTGAACAGAAGAAATGTAACTGTAACCCCTCTGTACATTATAATAAAAATTTTTTAAAAAATCCAACAGAAGAGCAGCAAGGAGTCTTGGAAGTTAAACTCTGATTTCTATTCAGGGTACAGGATAGAGACCTGGATACCACATGGGGTGTCCAGAGAACAAGCTGTGGAGAACAGGAGCTGTATGTGGAGGACCCCAGGCCTTTGGACTCTGAAAAGGGCTGCAGTGCTAAATGTGTCTAGAAGGACTCCATCTTGTCCTCTTTTGTTATAAAGAGTGTGTGAACTCTTGTCTGCCAAATTTTTTATGCCTTTCTGCATTTGGGCAAGAGTTTTTTTTGTGACTGATAGGTTAAGTGCAACTATTAGGTTTTGGGAAGATCTATTTTGATGATTTAGTTTCTGTGCTGTTTTATGGCTGATGACTCTTTACAAAAAAGGCATATACACTATTCTTT
The DNA here is from genome assembly GCF_031878675.1 of Megascapheus bottae. Taxonomy (NCBI): domain Eukaryota; kingdom Metazoa; phylum Chordata; class Mammalia; order Rodentia; family Geomyidae; genus Megascapheus; species Megascapheus bottae. Next base: position 19,108,870 of record NC_143510.1, read on the forward strand.
AAGTTGGCTAATGAAAAGTCCAAAACTCTATCCTATTTTAAAGGTCACATTTAATTTTCCCCATCTCTTATCATCCATAATTTATGACTTTGTATAGTGTGTCTTGTGTGGTATTTAACTTCGTTCACTGTAGTTTAGCTCCAGGCCCTGTGCATTTTAGCTTCACCCTTCTGTTTTCTCCACACTTAACACTGTGAACCCCTGGGTTGGTGTTCTTGTTCTCTTAAGACATCAGTGGTTCTGTCCTCATTCTGACAAGAACTAGAGGCTTTACTTTTTATTTGATAGGTAGTAGGACTTGTATTCTCCCTTGGCTTTTTCACTTGAGGCTGGAGCTCTAAGACTGGAGCCACACCTGCATGTCTGGCTTTTTGCTAATTGATTAGAGATAAATTCTCACATACTTTTTTTTTTTTTTTTGCCAGGACTGGCTTCCAAACATGTTCCTCAGATCTCAGATCTCAGTCTTCTGAGTAGCTAGGATTATATGTGTGAGCCACCCATGCCCCCTTCAATAAAATTTTTAGTGAAGTTATAAGAAATGGAAATGTGATTTTTTAAATTTTACTTTTTTGCAGTTCCTCTTCCTCCTCCCCTTCCTCCCCTTCCACCTCTTCCTCCTCTTCCTCCTCTTCCTCCTCTTCCTCCTCTTCCTCCTCTTCCTCCCCTTCCTCCTCCACTGCCTCCTCTTCTTCCTCTTTTTCATCCTCCTCCTTCTGCTTTTCTCCTTTTGTCACTGTTTTTGATTTCTGTACCTTTTGTCTTATATGTGAGTTTATCTGTTTGGGGAATGGGAGGGGGTAGCACAGAAATGGTGAGAAAAGGATGAACTAGACACTCACTAGACACTATGTTGGAAATAAACTATACAACTTGGAGGGGAAGGGATTGGGTGGGAAAAACTGGGAGAAAATGAGAGAGGAAGTAACACTGTTCAAAAAGAAATATACTCAGTACCTGACTTAAGTAACTGTAATCTCTCTGTACATCACCTTTACAATAAAAATTTTAAAAAGTAAAGTAGGGGACCGGGAGTTTGGCCTAGTGGTAGAGTGCTTGCCTAGCATGCACGAAGACCCGGGTTCAATTCCTAGGTACCACATACATAGAAAAAAAAGCCAGAAGTGATGCTGAGGCTCAAATGGTAGAGCTCTAGCCTTGAGAAAGTCCAAGGACAGTGCTCAGGCCCTGAGCTCAAACCCAGGACTGGCAAAAAAAAAAAAAAGTAAAGTAGGAAAGTTTTCTAAAACTATGTGTTTTTTTTCTGTCTTTTAAGCTACTTTGCATACCATGTTTGGGGACACCTACAATCATCCCCTGTGGTATAAAACATTGGTGGCTCAATTTTTTGGATGAGAAAGTTGAGGCCTGTGAGTACAAAGTTAGACATATTTACTTAAGATGTTGGCAGGATTGAGCTTTGGACCTAGCTCCTTGATGGTAGGTTCCCTTCCATATCTTACATGTGTCGGTTAGGAAGGAGACACTTGACCCTCAAATGCTTCACTAACAGACACATAGAAAGAAGCCTATTACTATTAAAGATAACCTTGGGGCAGCACCTATCTTAGGTTGTGAACTGTTGGATGCTTGAAAAATCCAGGAGTTGCCTTTCTGCTCTGATAGGAACTTAAGTTTAACACCTTGGTCATGTGATTGGCTCACATTAATACTTACAATGCTTAACTGCCCTACTGCTTATTCTGATAAGACAAAACATATGTATTTCCTTGAAGTTTTTAAGACATGATATGCACACACCCAATTTATTTAGCAACGGTATTTTGCTGCTGTTTTAAGATTGACATAGAAAGTGCTGCTCTTGGTGATTAAAGACTTCTAAAGGTGTGGTCCCAGGCGGTTCTTTGCTTATGACCACTTGATCCAGGGTGGGGTTAGTGCTGCTAAGGCCAAGGTCAGAGGTTGTGCCTCCTTTCTGAAACAGAGGGTTGCCCCACCTCTTTCCTGTCCCTGTGCTCCAGATCCCCTCACTCCCTCATCTTTCATCTTTAACTTCTCCATTTGTACTTCTTTCTCCTTCATCAGTTCTTTAATGCTAAAGAAGCTAGCAGTACTCCTGATCCCTCTTTAGCTCCTTCCTCAGCTTCCTCCCAGCATCTCTGGCATATTTGCAGCTATATCTGGAAAGAGGATCTGTGGGCTCCATCTCTTTTTTTCTATTCCTTCCTCTACTCTCTCCACTGGTGACAGCCGTCAGGGCCTCTGTGTTTCACAGGTAGTAGGCCTTCTCCTCCTTCATCCTAGACAACCTTGCCACAACCACAGAGGTAGTTAACCAGGTTTTATTGGTGACTCACAAGTTAATGTTTCCACTTAGATTTGTCCTCTGACCTTTGGTACAATTGTTTGCTCAGTGTCTCCTTTAGCTCGCTTCCTAAACAGTTTACTGCAATATATTCAAATCCAATCTTTCCTTATCCTTCCTTCACCCTTCTATCTTGTCCTTTCCTGGAGATATTTTAGTTTGACAAATGGTATCACCTTCCAATTTACCTATCTTCATACTCATTGAATCAACTTGAATGAAAGAGAATATTTATTTTTTAATAAGAAAGTGGCAAGCTTCAGAAATAATGAACTCTTTTTTTCATGAGGAAAATGTATACACTTACCTTTGAAAGAGATTTGGGCAATTCCAATATATGCTGTTGGCTATTGTTTAGATGTTGATTATCTCCCAATGGTGTAAAATCTTGGTCCCAGGGCATGGTTAGGAAATGGGGCCTACTGGGAGGACTTTAGGTCCTTGCAGGTATGCCTTGATAGGAATTATGGGACTCTCTTTCTTTGTTTTTTTTTTTTTTTCCCAGAAAGTAAGTTTATTCTGTAGGTACTTGACACATTGTTATCTAACATACCCACTCAGAGCCCAAGGCAATGTCCTCTCCACTGGGAGCTTCCAAAACTGAGCACAATAAACCTTAAGTTATCTAAGTGGTTTTGCTACAGCAGCGGAAAGCTGCTGAATATAGCACTTTTAAAATTAAACAAATGCCTGATTTTTTTTTTTTTGCCAGTCCTGGGTTTGAGCTCAGGGCCTGAGCATTATTCTTGGACTTTCTCAAGGCTAGAGCTTTGAGAGTGTTTTGTGGCCTTTTTCTATGCATGTGGTACCCCAGGAATTGAACCCTGGTCTTCGTGCATGCTAGGCAAGCACTCTACCATTAGGCCAAACTCCCAGCCCACAAATGCCTTATTTCTATAGCAAGAACATGAACTGAATTTTGAATTTAAATTGTTTGATTCTTCATGTACCTTTTGCATTTGTTTACTTAAAATTAGAAAGAAAAGTTTAATTGAGATCTGACTCAGAAACATTTCTTTCTCATAAAGAAAGGACTTATAAGTTAGGGATAGACATATTTGCATGCTAGAGGGGGACACATTTTAATTTCAATTTTTAAAATTTAAAAATCAATTAACTTTACAAAGAGGTTTTAGTTCAACATGTCAGTTTATGAGTACATCACATCTTTAAAAAATTAATTATTTTTATTAAGTAGTTGTAAAAAAGGTTTCAATTCCAGAAGTGAGATTATAACACATCTTGATCATTAACACCTCTTTCACCATTCTGCCTCATTTTTTATTTTGAGCATTTTGAAAAGAAGTATTCATATAACTTTATTTTCTCTGAAGGTTTTATTTTAAGTTTAATCATCTTATCCTGGCATCTGTGAGTTACGTTTTTTTTCTCCCATTGATGTTTTTTCCTGATAGTTTGAAATTTATTTCCATAAGAAGTATTTTTTTTTTGCCAAAAGTGTTACTAAGCTGTTTTGTTACAGTTGGAGTTTGAGATGAGACACAAATGGCATTCTGTGTGTTCTGGAAGTTGCCACTGGGCTGACCTTCATGTGGGCTTATTTAGTTCTCTCTTGATAAGAGGCAAAGTGGGCATGCTCTGCCGTATGATCACAGACATCTGTGTCTTGTCACACTGCAGAAATGCTAAGAAAGCAAAGTACAGGGGAGTGTTTGCCCTTTAATTTTACTTCCTCTCTGATGAGACACACAGCTCCGGTGCTGGTTTCACAGCAGGGCCTTGCCAGGGAGGGAGTGTGTGAAATCATAGGAGTTATATTGTGCTTACCAGAGGGTACTCATATACTGAGAGGTCAGAGTTCTGAAGGCTCAGCAAAGCCATGTGTCCCGTGGCCAAATGGGAAAAGCCACACCCAGTGGAGAGATGCTGTGAAGCTGTTCTGCTGGGAAATAGTCCCATTGGGTTTGTGGCTGACCATGCAACAAAGGTTTCTATTTCCTACAGGCCCTGTAGCCTGCTCTTGCATGCAGCTCTTCATTGTGACCACTTGCCACTTACCTTTTGTCATAGCAGGGAGAGACCATCAAGAATTGAGAGTCTGTGATCTCCTTTTGCCCTGTGATGGTGGAGAAAGGAGGCAATACTTGTGAGGGGCAGCAAATCCTGCTCTACTGTCTCAGTGGACGAAGTCCCAGGTGCCTGGGGAACATGCATGGAGCTTTTCAGGTGTCAGTAATCCTGAGAAACAGTGGTGCAGTGACACTTAATACGATAGCCAGAACCAAGGATGTGAAGTGCACTCTTCTACTTTTCCACAGGTCTTGATGAAAACAACAACAAAAAACAACAAAAATGGGACAGAAAATAGCATTCGTTTTGCTAACACTGAGGTTTAGTGGTTTTCTAGAGAAACAGGTGTAGGTGTGTGTGAATGTGTGACGGAAGAGGAAAAGAGGAGATTGTGTATGTGCTTTGAAAAGGGAGGGCTGTTTCCACAGGGAAAGCTTACTTAGTGGTTTTCTGACCCTTTGAACAGGATCTTTTAGTTCTAGGCTTTGTCATCACCAGGATGGATACTGTGGAAAAGCTGCAGTGCTTTTGCTTAGTCCCTGGCCTCAAAGCAGACAAGCATTGTGTGTGCTGGCCAGAGTTAGGAGTGGCAGAGCCCTGGCAGCCTCCAGCAGGCAGAAGCTCCAGGAAGAACTACAAAACACATTTGAAGGTTATTTTGGTTTTGACAGTGTTCCATTGAAATTCAGACTGAGTCCTCTTTTTTTTTATGACACAGACAACGTTAGCGATGATGTTCTTGCCACAAAAGGCCCTGGGCTGTGTACGTACGTGGAGTGATGCAAGTAATTGCAACCAGGAGTTGTACGGGGGTCACACTGTCACACATACACTGTCCTGTCTAGTCCATGATTTCCCATTTGGTTCTCTGTCTGTCTTTCAACAGTTTTGAAGTTTGAATTCAAAGCCTCATACGTCCAGGCAAGTGTTTTACTATTTCACCATATTTCTAACTTATTTTTGTGCTGATTATTTTAAGAGAAAGTCTTAATTTTTGCCAGGACCATGCCCTGTGCCTTGATTCTCCTATTTTATTCTTCTTTCTGTTGGCTGGGATGCCAAGCATATGCCACCATGCTCAGCTTCTTCTCTTGAGATAAAATCTCATGGACTTTTCTACTCTCACTAGTCTGGAACTTTAGTCTTGCCCATCTCAGCCTCCCATATAGTTAGGATGACAGATATGCAACTGAGACCAACCTTATCCACGTCTCTTCAGTCATTAAAATAAAAACTAGAAGCCAAAAAACAGAGGCCAGATTTAATCTCTGTATCAGAGTCCTAAGCCACTAATGCATTTTCCCTTTGCTTCCCTTCTTCCAACAAGGTCTTACTATGTAGCCCAAGTTGACCTTGAATTTATAATCCTCCTGCCTTGGCCTCCCAGCATCTGGTATTACTTGCATAGACTACCACATTTGGTCAGACATTTTCTTTCCATTAAAATATACCTCTGTTTTATCTGAGCAATTTCAGTGTACTTCATTTATTTTTCTAAGGAGCAACCACTTATTTATAAATTTTAAAAACTTCTATGTGAAGGAAATGATTTCTCAGCTACTTTTTATGAAATAATTTCACAATTATGTGCATATGTTTCTGGAAAGCTTTTATCTGGGTTTCAAAGGGATTTGAAACCAAACAAGAACCTAAACAATTGATGCAGAATAAAATTGTTGCAGTAGCAGTAGCAGCAGCAGCAGCAACTGGATGTTTGAGCCACTTGAGCACATTGGCAGGAGACAGAAGCCTGGTTCATTGGGTATGGAGAGGTTGGAGGCAGTTGGGATGGGTCCTGGACATGGATGAATAGGTGCTGAGGGAACTTAACTCTTCATGCTTAGCTAAGACTCGACTAAACATTACCTTTTACATCAGCAAGAATCATCTGTACTCATCTAAAAATACTTCTGAGGTAGGAAAGACTTTGTGGATCACAGGGCCGCATGACCATCTATGTAAATTCCTTCTTTAGTGAAGACCAAAAAAAATGTATGACTATATTGGTGTAAATATATTGATGTTATATGTTTTATACATAGAGCATGTTATATGTAACATATAATACACATTATATGTACAATGTTATATAAATAAGGCCACATATATTTATAACTACATAAATTTCATAGATGTCCTACTTTCTTGTAACATGTCATGAACACTTAGTAATGTCAGTTCGGCACGTATTCATTGTTCTCTTTCTAAAATGCAAAGGAAGAGGTTCCTTTTAGTTCCAATCTATTGTTTTCAAATTTAATTGACAGAAGTAGGAAAACATATATTATAAATTTCCGTTTTGAAGGTAATTTTGCATTAGTAAATATGTAACTTATGTTTTCAATTTAGTGTTATCGCTAATTTCTATTAAGATACTTATTTGAAAACCTTCCATCAAATTTACCTTCTAAAGATTTTTTTCTCTGGTATTTTATGTAAGAAGTTTTATATACATTATATCTTCTTGAGTCTGAGCCATTTTCTATGAATTCTTTGAGTAAAAAAATCTATTTTAAAAGATAACAGGCAATAATTTTATGACTTGGAAATTTCATAGTGGCCAGGAAAAGCATGCTAAGAATAGCAGCTGTGTTTATTTACTCTTGGCTCCACCCAGGCTAAATGCAGCCCTGTGGGTGTAGACTTGGGGAAGCCAGTGGTGACTGGGAAGGTGGTATCCCTGGCCCTCCCCCCTGTACACTTGGCAGAGATAAAGAAGGGATCATTGTTGTAATGTCGGAATCCTGCTTCCTTCCTTATCTTCCTTTCTACTTACACAGTTAACCTAAGCTTTGTCCCATGGCAAGACATTTCGAGAACATGAATTTGACTACTTTCAAAACTTGCCATCTTACAATTTTAAGTTTTCTTGGATTTTTTTTTTCCCATTACAGTCTGAAAAGGCAGACACTTAGTTGTACATTAAGAGCCTGGAGGATGGACTTAGTTCTTAGGTAGGCGTCTCGCCTAGGGAAGACACGACTTTGCACGACCGCACATTAACCCGACTGGCCAGTTTGCAAAGGTCTTAATGGGCTCAGAAAGTCCCGGGGAGGACACGCATAGCTGATGCAAGTCATGGTCACCCATAGGGCAGCCCACACATGCCGGTTACCACACGTTTTATTAATCAGGTGCTAGAATCTTTACTGTGTCTGCATTCTGATGTCCGTTAATTTCGGCATTTTATTCCAAATCACGTTTAGGCAAATGCAAGTGAATACTTCATATTGTGGTTTGATTTGGCACTGTCACATTGTCATTCCTATTGTGTGTTCTGTTATGGAAAACAGAAGAGGAAGAATGGTGTAATATACAACCCTAATTCCCCACTTCAGCAGCATTCACCTCACGGCCTAGCCTGTTTTGGTTCTTCTTGTTTGTTGTCTCTGGCTTGTGTTGTTTTAAAACAAATCCTGGGCATGATATTATCTGTAAATGTATTTCTAATTTATTCAGTAATTTTGAATTATAATCAAATATCTAACTCCTGTTGATATTTAATTATCTTTAGAAGTCATAGATTTAAAAACATTAGTTTAGTTAATGTAGGGTACAGATAAAGTCCCACACATCTCAATGAGCTGATGTAGTCCTAAGTGTATTTTAATCTTCTTGGTGTCAGCCAGTCAGTACCCGTGGATCATCCTGCATTTAGTTGAGAGCTGTTCACAGCCCCATCCTTCAGGGAAGCTAGGGGACTCTGACAGGGCACTGGCCTTGTTTGCTGCCTGGAGGAATGGCCAGAGATCATGACATGACATCGTGCTGCATGTTTAAGGACTGTCATGGAATGTAAGGTGCTGGGGGCAGGCTGTATTTCAGCTTGTGGTTTAGCATGTATTTTTTTTTTGCGCGGGCTTTAAAAGTAGGGTATTTATTCACATAAAGATAAAACTAATCAGAATGTGATGGCAGCAGACACGATACACTATACATTTATTTTCTATGATGCCTAATTTGGAAAATGATGGTAATAGGAGAGAAGCATTGTAGCAACTTAAGATATTTGAACAAAGTATTCTCTTTTATTATCAAATAAAAGTGAAGTAGATGATGACATCTCAGAAGGAGACAAGGTCATCGCTGCACCTCCAGAAGAATGTAGAAAGGTTTATGTTAGCACAGTGGTACACTTGGTATAGCAATATACCAAGAGATTTGTATTTTAAAAGAACACTTCAAAGTAATGGTTATAATGTGTAGACGTTTTTGGGTTGAGTTCTTATATGATAATGCAGAACATAAAGGTTTTTTTTTTATTTTAGAACATAAAGATTTCTGCTTAATGACAAAGACCTGGCTGCCAGCCCTGTCACTTTCTGTTCTTCCTTGGTCAGGTCATATGCCTTCCTGTAGCTTCCTCACCTGTGAAAAGGGGATAATAATGTGTGTCCTTCATAGGACTGCTGTTTTGAGAAATGACAATGGGTGTATTACATTCTACAGCACAGAGCCCAGCACACAAAATCACTCAAAGATACCAGGGTTTTAATTTATACCACTAACATTTTCTCATTAAATATTTTCTAGGATTATTGATTTAAGGTGTTCAGAGTGACCATGAAGAAAATTAAGGAGGATTGTGGGTCCTAGAGTTGAAATTTGTACATGAGGACTCAGATTGTTTTTTTTAATCTGTAACACCCTTTATATTTTCTGAGATTAATATTGTTCTGGAGTCTCTATCTGTATTCAGCAAAAGCCAGAACTGTATCAAAAATCCTTCTCTTCTGATTGAAAATAACCATCACTTTTAGATAATTGGGAAATTCAAAGTTCAGGATGGTTTCTTTCCTTTTTTATGGGTCCTTTCTTTCCATCCTTAAAGAAATAATTGATTTGGTCAGGATGATTACCATTATTGTTATTGGCTGGGGGCTGTGTGACAGCTACCTGTTTATCTGCATTGTACATGTAGTTTCTGCCTTCTTTATCAAGGTATTTAGCCAGGTCTTACCCAGAACCAGTCTCTCTACTCAGGTGGAAGATAAAACCTTTCTTGCCTGCCCAGCTCATTTATACAGCTCATCCCCTTGGGCACATGTTTCCACTCTACTGGAGTGTTCTCATCAAATAGGACATTCTGATAGTTCTTCTGTGTTCTCTTGATGCCATTTCTGCTGGCAGTTGTCCAATTTCTTTGCTTTTCTTGGCAGTGAAAACAACTTAATGAGTTGTCCGTCTCTTGCACCCATTTTTTGTCAGCATAGGGGATTTGGGTTCTCACCCCACAGTTAAGGTTCTTAAGATTTCCAGGAGCCTCCTTAATTTGTCACCCAGTAGTGGCATCCATACAGTGATAATTTCCCACATCACTACTGTCACTTGTTTTGTCTTCAACCTCTAAGTTGATCTCCTGTCTCAGTGATTAGTCTTTGCATCTCCTTTTGAACATTTCTCCTTTGCTCCTTGATGTCTTAGAGTGATCCAGGCCTTCTATTCTTTTCTATATGCTCTCACTCCCTTGATGATCTCACTGTGTGTCATGGCTTAAAGTGCTGTCTATATGCTAACCAATCCTACATTTATAGCTCCAGCTCAACAGTGTTCTGTGTTCCAGACACCTATATCCAGTTGCTTACTACATCTCACCATTTATCACATCTCAAACACTGCTCTCCTTTCCCCCCACACTCGGCCTCTAGCCTGCTCCATCTGTAGCCTTTCCTGTCTTCTTTCCATGGCATTCTTCCAATTGTCCAGGTCTTGGCAGCATCCTTGACTCTTATTTCCCTCATATAACTACATTCAGTCTCTCCACAAATCCTTCTGGCTCTGTCTTCAAACTGTATATCTAGAATAGGACAGCGAGGCAGAGATACTATCCTTTTTGTAGTTATTTATAAGTATAGAGTTGGTTCAAAAGCATATTTTTCCTGCTCCAAAGTCTTTGATATTATTATTTTTGCAAAATCATATTTTAACTTTTATATATGTATATTTTTCCAGTCTCGGACCTTGAACTCAGGGCCTGGGCACTGTCCTTGACACTTTTTTTTTTGTCAAAGCTACTGCTCTGCCACTTGAGCCACAGTACCACTTCCGGCCTTTTCTGAGTACATGGTACCGAGGAATTGAACCCAAGGAAAGCCCTGGGTTCTAGGCAAGCAGTAGGCCACACTCCTAGCCTATATGCATAATTATTTTAATATCATAGCTTAATATTGGGAAAGTTTGGAAGACCAGTTAGCACTAAAATACCTCAGAATAACTTTAGAATTCACTTAATTTGTGTCCCTACTTGTAGGAAAGTAAGTGTAATTTATGCATTAAACTATGTTTTCTGAATATACCAAGTCTTCAAAGAAAGAGTTCAGAATCTCCTTCTGTAAACTAGTTTATAACCTGTAAGCTTCACTTTTGTTATAAAAAAATATTGGACTCTCAAAAGTTCATGTAATTACAACTTGAAGAGAAGACAATCCAAACTGACCTCAGTGACTATTCGGTGTTCCTTATGATCATTTTTAGGCAAAATGCACATTATTTGTTTGCTCTTCTGTTCTTATGAGTAATTCTTGGATGCCTTGCTTTGTAGGCCACCTGCCTGATGCTTTAATGTAAGAAGTAGATTTTGTTAAGCATATTTGATCTCAATTTTAATTTATGAAATTTCTTTGCATGTCAATTTAAAAAATATTCGCGTAGTTTTTCAAAAATTGTAACAAGATTAATTGATCTTTAGTCTTAGAAGTAGAAAGCATATCTGGAAGGTTTACAAAGGATGAAATAGGGTGTTGATGTATTTGGAGATCTGCTTCCAAATCAAAACAAAATATATACCCAGTGGTGAAATAGAAGGTCCATCTTGGAGTCATTTAGAAAGTATTATTTGTTAGTAGTTATAATGTTTGTATTGTGGTATAGTGGTTTTACTCCCAAGTACTTTATTTCGCAGGTTTGAGTCTTTTTGTTTCTCTGACATTTCATAGGTTTATAATTTGCTTTACTATTCTTTGCAGGGAACTGAGACCTATTCTGTTGTATAAGGTGAAGAGCAGCATTGCTGAGAAAGCCAAAAATAGATCTGTGGGCTCCTGGCTGTGAGAGCAGGTGCTCTGTGTGCTCAGCTATTCTGCTTTCTTTGTGTTCTTCTGCTTTCTTTGCTTTAAAAAAAATAACAACATGGGGACTGGGACTATAGCTCAGTGGTAGAATGTTCGCCTAGCATGCATAAGACCTTGGGTTCACTCTTCAGTACCACAAAGAAAAAATTTAAAAATAAACGAATAAAAATACTAATATAGAATCTTGAAATATTGTTGACTGTGAGATGAATCCTAGTTAGCTATATAAATACTTTACTGCCTAATCAAACCAGATAAACCAAAGTAACCAATAATGTTTTTGGAGTGCTAGTGTTACTCCCAGCTGGCTGTGTTCCCATTGGACACCATTTTGGTCGCACAGTGTCTTATCTTGTACCAGGCCCCTGTCACCACCATATATTTAGCTCATTGGATGAAATAACCTCCCTCCTGTGCTTCTTGCTTGTCTCCCCATCCCCTTCTTTTCACACAGTTCCAAGTTAGTACTCCCAAACCATTACTTTTTGTAAATTCTTCTATGTCACCCTTTGTTCTGAGATTGAAACCTTGACCAGCCTGGTCTCCAGAACCCTCCCTGTTGGTCCTTTGTAACCTTCCAGGACCCACTCTTGTTTCTCACACTCCACTGACCTGGTAAGACTAGGTCTCACAGTAATGGTTCCTTTACCTCCCTTGAATCTTATATTTTGTACCCTAATGTTCAGATATACTTCCTGTCCTACTGGTCAGTAAGGCTCGGCCCTTCCAGGGGGGTATTTCCCCCCTGGAATTATAGGGCTCCTGTATATCCTTCAGATAGACAGAAAGGCTTTTCTGTGAGGCTTAATGTTTTCATTTATAAGTAAGATCACTGTCTATTGTGGCCTGTGTTGTAAAATTGTTCATATTATCACATACTTACTGGGATTCTGTTACAATTAGAAAAAAATAATAGAATGCTAGACTGCTTTCTGATACTTTTACTAAATGGGTGGAATTGGCTGGAGATTTTAAGAAATATATAGTAATTTTGTTTTGAGGAAAGGCAACTAAATTCAGTTATCTAGTAGAACCTGAATTTATAGAGATATTTATATTTATGTGTGTACACATTAAAATAGCTTTCAGATAGTTATTTTTTTTTACAACAGTGTGTTGCTTATAAAAACAAACTTCATAATCTTTTTGAGCAGCATATTTGAGGTTCTGGGCTTGTGGAGTCATGATTTTGTGGTAGAAAGATCTGTCTGTATATTTTGTTCTTATATTTACAAAATGTACAGGATACTCTTAACCTCAAGTTATTGACATGCAGAGACTGTAGCATTGTAATGTCCATAGTGTTTTTCTAAGGTGTTTTCTTTAACATTTTATGAGATATGACTTGTCAGGTTGTTTTTTAGCAACCTCAGTGTGTGCTGTCATAATATTTTAAATTTGATAACTGTGTAATTATATATGATATCTATTTACTGCATATTGTAATTCAGTTGTATTTGGATCTTTTTTTCTTATTTAATGTGGTACATTATGGAATATGCCATAAGTTATGAGAAATTTGAGTTAATGTGTGTTGGATAGAGAGAAAATAGTAAGAAAGAATACTTGGGTACTTTAACAGAGATGAAATATCTTCTGTGAAACTCTAATGAGGATATTGTTGTAAATTTATGGATGGAGAACTATACATAACAGCAAAGCAGGGAATGAGGGAACAAATCCAGTTTGATTTTTCTTAAGCAGTATTACCTAGGTGAAAGGTGAGTTTTCAAAAATGTGCATTCTGTAAGTTCATTTGACCTGAAAATTGGTAATTTGAATTGATTCACAACTGGAATCAGCTTATGAATTAAAACTGGAATTTGAATTTCAAATTTGAATGTTGACTTTTTCTCCTGGTTTAAGTTGAAAATGTTTGGTAGCATCTCTGTTTTTAAAATGTATTTGGTAAAACTTGGTTTTCTTGACATTACAATGTAATAACAATGAATAGTTAAAGCAAGCCTTATAGAAATCATTGATCTTGTTACAGGATTAGTGGGACATGCATGTTTTAAAGATTTAAAGATGACTTTCTAAATATCACTTTTCATTATAAAATAAAACTTTCAGTAAAATAATACAGAAGTGAAGATTTGATCTACTTAACAAAGCTGTCTTAGTATATTTTAAAGTAAATAAATTAAGAAAAATAAACAAAGCTAGATGCCAGTGGCTCAAGCCTGTAATTCTGGCTACTCAGGCTGATATCTGAAGATCATAGTTCAAAGCCAGCATAGGCAGAAAAGTCTGTGAGACTCTATGTCCAAATAACCAGCAAAAAGTAGGAAGTAGGGTTATGACATATGGGTAGAACACCAGCCTTGAGCAAAAAAGCCAAGTAAGAGTATGGAGCTCTGATTCAAGCTCCAGTGCTATCTTTCTCTTACACACACACACACACACACACACACACACACACACACACACACACACGATTTTTACAAAGAGGAAACATGAACTGAGAAATGTGTAATATTAGTAAAGCTCTCTGAGATTGGTTCTTTTGTTCCAGGACCTGGAGTTGCTTCAGATTGCATGTCTACCCCTCCACTGTTTACTAATGCTTGGTAAAAACCTGAGGAAAAGCCAGCCTGCCTTTGCTGTTAGCATATCTGGAAATCTGCAGTATATATTTCCTATTAGACTTATCCATGTTCCATAATGAGTGGGTTTTCTTGGCACTGGAAACAGTTCCTTCCCTATGGTTTAGATCTCTTCTCTTGTACTATAGGTAGAGTTCTTTGCTGCTCTAATATTTTTCCTTTTAATTTACAGCCTTTTTTCTATTTTGAATTCAAACACTTTCATCTCTGTCGTTAGGAAATTACTTCTCATTGATTTATTCTGTTTATGCTGTTTTTCCTTCCAAATTCATCATTTGAACTGTGGGGAACTAATTATTTCTGAAAAGGTTACTTTGACGTTTTTTTCAGGTTAGGCTAGGTTTGATGTAAGGAAGAAGTCGATGCCTCTCATTCGCACTGCCACCCACCTACCACCCACTACCCACAGCTTTGTGACAGGGAGAGGCAGGAGAAAGGTAAGGGAGAGGAGGGGTGGGGGATGCATAATAAACACAAGAAGAAAGTCCAGGCTCACAATTCAGGAAGTGATTCATGAGCATCTAAAATAGTTTGCTAAGGTTTCCATTATTTGTAACTAATTCAATCAAAGCATACTCAATAAGAGCCTATAATCTTGAACAGCATTTTGTGTTTTTGACTTGATCTGACTGGAAGATTTTTTTTCTCCTGCTTTCTGTAGATAAAACCTACTTTGTTCTGTAGCATCAGAATTGGGAGATGGGGTTGACACAGTCAACCTTTCATACTTGAGAACAGACTGATTGAAGGAGGATTGAAGAATGTCAAATACTAGATTATTCAGCCTCTTCAAACAATAACTGATGTTTTGCTTTAACTATTGCATCTCACATTTTTTTGGTCAAGATAATTTAGTATCTATTGTTATGTAATGGGTTTTGATGAAGTCTCCTCACCTGGTAATTAATTAGCCCCTATATCTACAAGGGTATTTTTTTCTGTACCATTGAGGAAGTAAGTTCGAAAATGGCCTATTGGTTAGAGAAATGAGCAGGTGAGAAGTAGGTGTTCCTTAAATTATTTCTGATGACAAAACATATTCTGGAACTTGGCATTTGAACATGTTACTGCAAAAACTCCAGGAATTATTTACCACCAAGAACATCTAGTTTTTGTTTAAGAGAATCCTCTAGAAGAAATAAATTGATAGCACACACCAAAAGAATCAGTACTACTATGGCATCATAAGAATGATGGTCTCTTTAATATAGAGGAAAAAATCCAAGTAATTCATAATGAATATTTTGATTATTTTGACATTAGTTGCTTAAAATACACGTCTTATCAGCATAGTTTTGAAGAAAAAAATGGTGAAGACAGTTGCAAACACTTGATTTTTCCTCTTTGGTAAATTATCTCTTGACTTGCTTTCCTCTTTTGTGGCCATACGTTATCCATGTGTCATCGGAGTGTAGGAATGGTGCCTGGGTTCTTTATCTCCTGCCGTCCCCTTGCCTGTCTTCTTTGTCTTATGAACCCCTTGGAGACTCATAGTTTCCTTAGTAGGTTGCCTGGCAGTAACTGGAGAATGAGATAGCCATGCTATAAAAGGCTCTTCCTTCCTTAGTCCAACCCTTTCCTGGTACTTAGCCCTTCTGTGTCCTTCACAGTCCGGATGTGCATAGGACACAGTCATTTTGTTAAGGGCATGCATTCTCTATCAGTGGATTGATCTTTCCAGTTGGAGTCAGGTCTACAGAGTCTTTTCAACCCTCTCGCCACCATATCACTCAATAGTTTAAAAACTGTTCTTTTACTAGGCTCAGCAGTAACATAGGAGTTTTAATGAGCTTTCACATTTTTGGTTTTTGACCAAAGCATTGTCTTCCTGTCACAAACCATTAACAAACCACCTCAAACTTAGTGTCATAAAACAAAGGTCATTTCATTATGACCATGTGTTGGATGGGTCAGCAGTCAGAAGAAACATACTAGTGATGGCTTGTCTGTGTTTCCCAATGCTAGAGTATCAGCTGAGGAGGCTTGAATGGCTGGGCGCCAACACTGGAGGATCTTCTTCCAAAATGACTTCATCACCCACATTGTTGGACATCTTTGAAGGGAAAATGGCAAATTTGTTTAGCTGAACCCGTCACCTAGAGTATGTTCAAGCGACCCTGCCAACATGTTGATCTGGATGTTTGTATGTTTCCAAAGTAGGCCTCCCAAGAACTAGGTGACCTAATCTTAGAGGTCCCACCAGGCCACTGCCACTTCATTCTCTTTTGGAGAGAGGGGAACGGTACCCCATTCATTGCTGAGGGGTGCCAAGTTCATACTGACGATCATGTGAGGTTGGACACCTTGTTGGCTATCTTATATAGGCATCTTGAAGTTTTTTTCATATATTTTGTATTGTAATTAATAGAAGGGTTACATTATATTCACCAGATAGAAGGGGCATTACTTCACAAACATTGATACCCTTTCTCATGTCTTGGCCCCCATTTCCCTCCCCCCACCTCCGCCCCTCATCTTGTTTTCCCTCTTTCCCTGTCCTATTTCAAATAACCAAATAAACATATATACAATACATCAGATAACAAGGTAAGGTACTGTAACCATATGAGATAACGAAGGGACAGCAAAAGAAATGAGAGATAACAGTACATTAAGGGCAACAATCACTCATTATATGGCTTTTGTTTCTATATCCTGGAGGTCCTTACATTTAGCATCATACTATATGGCCTTATGTGTCTAGGTTTTGCTCTATTGTCAATTTCTGCTATGAGAGCCTAAGGTTTCTACTGATTGTGACAAATGAAGGAAATCATCGAGGCTATGTTCCTTTGAGTCTGGCTTACTTCACATAATATAATTTTTTCTAAGTCTTTCCATTTCCTTACAGTAAATGGGGAGATGTTCTTTCTGACAGCAGCACAGAACTCAAAAGACTAAACATAGAGCTCTCCTTTGACCCAGCAATTCCACTACTTGGCATTTACCCAATCGTCTAGAAACAAGGGCATAGTAAATCCACTAGCACCATGATGTTCATTGCAACACTATTTACCATAGCAAAGATATGGAACCAACCCAAATGCCCCTCAGTTGATGAGTGGATCATCTTAAAGTTTTGAGTCCAAGTCTCTATTTTCTTTTATAAGTCATTTGAATATCAAATTATTTGAAAATGTATTGTTAAGTGGACCAAGGGTGAATGCAAGGATATTCCCTTGACCTATGTGTACTCTATACTACCATGCAATATATGTATGACTACAGAAGTCAGAGGATGTTTAGCAGTCTTGGTTCATTCCCTTTATCTAATAAACTGAAATAAGATGATAAGGGAGTGCCAATTGTCATCATGAACTTTAAAATCAGGCCTTTAGATTAGGAAGGTGAAATGAGAGAAATTTTGGAGAGTATTATGTGATAAATCTCATCACGAAAGTAATTTGTTTCTGCAACTGTATACATTGATGACTGAAAGGACTTTATTCATCATAAAAGTTGATTTTGTTTTTGTTATACAATAATTCCATTGCTTTTCTAATTATAGATCTCTCTTTGAATATGAAAATGTAGTTAACTTCAAAGACTAGTAAATGAAAACAAGAAATAAATAGGAAATAGTATCTTTAGATAATGTTTGGAAATTCTCCTTTAAAATTAGTGTTTGTGCTGATTCCTAAGTAGTTTATCCAAGAAATGCGTGTTGGGGTTTGAACAGTAACTTGTATTACATGATAGTAAAGGTAAGGGGAAGGGTTCCTTAGAGAAGAGAGTTATCATGAGGGAAAAGATTCAGCCAGGATACAACATGGACAAGTTATTTCATCAACATGTCTGCATTTCCCATCGGTAAAGCAGGGGTTGACATTTCTTCTAGCTATATAATTCTCTGACTTTATCATTTTATGCATCTATGACAGTTATGTGGCATTTCCAAAGTTAATATTAAATATGGGGATACAAGTATAATTTAGTTAACTATAAGAAGGATTATAAACCATGGCCACTTTACAGTTGGTAGTGTATATAAATGGTGTGAACTGATTCCAAAGATTGAACAAAAATACCTTAGGAAAATTCTCATTAAGTAAATCAGCTAATTTATAGACAGACCTCTTAAATTTAGAGCATTTATAAATGATAATACTTAGAAATAGTAAAACTTGTCATTTTTGTATTCATTTGAACCTTGGCTCTAACTTTGGATTAATAAATAATAGTTCAATAGGGAGTAGTATAATTGAGAGTCTGAGACTTGTTATGTTTTCCTGAGCTTTTGTAATACCTTTGTATGCTGATAGCTGCTTTGAAGTCCAGGTATGGTATTTTTTTAATGGTGTTTTGTTTATAAGATGTTAGGCAAAAATTTGTTCATTTTGCCTAAGTTTTCAGGTTTATTTGCTTAATTGTTATTCTCTTGTCTTTTTCCAGCTCTCTGGGTAGTCATGTCCCTTTTTCATTTCTGATACTGTTTATTATTTCTTTTTTCTTAATTAGTTTATCAGTTTCAATTTTTTCTTTTGGTGCTAGTACTGAGACTTAAACTCAGGGCCCCATACTTTTGCTTAGCTTGCTTGTTCACCACTGACATTCTATCACTTGATCCATTCCTCCCATTTGGCATTTTGCTAGTTAATTGGAGGTGGAATCTTCTAGACTTTTCTACCTAGGCTGGCTTTGCACTTCAATCTTCCAGGTAGTGGCCTTTTAAGTAGCTCAGATTATAGATGTGAGCTACCACTGCTCTGCTCAGTTTCCCAGTCTTTTTAAGGAATCAGTTTGTGATTTTGTTGCCATATAGCATTCATTTTTTCTGTTTTATCAATTTTGAATTTTATTTTGTCATTTTATTTATATTATTTTTCTTTGGTTTATTTTTCTGACTTTTAAAGTTGTTTATCTCTTTAGTATTTAGCCTTCCAGTAGGGTATTAATTCTCTGTAGAAAATATATATATCTTATCTTCCATGATTGACATTTCATGGATTCTAGTCACAGAAGAGCCTACTTCCCTGGAAGTACTTCTCAGAATCAGAGACTCAAGTCAGGTAGGTAGCAGCACACAAACATGATTATTCTCTGGAACTTTTCAAAAAGATTCTGTGAATTTAAACTTAAGAAAGTCTTTGTGGGGATGGGGTGGGGGGAGCTGTAGGATCAGAATTAGCAAAGCAAGTATAAGTCTAATTAAGCAAATTATAAAATAATGCACACCGTGTTTTGCACTTAACTGGCATCTATAGCATAGCATCTGTCTAGATAGAACTTAATCACAGGGCTAGGAGTGTGGCCTAGTGGTAGAATGCTTGCCTAGCATGCACAAAGACCTGGGTTCAATTCCTAGGTACCATATACATAGAAAAATTTAGAAGTGGTAGTGTGGCTCTAGTGGTAGAACACTAGCCTTGCGCTCAGAGACCATGCCCAGGCCATGAGCTCAAGTCCCAGAGCTTGAAAAAAAAAACAGATTTAATCACAGAACATAGTCCTGTCAACCCAGTCTTTTCTCCTCACTGCCTCCGAGGGTGAACAAGGATTACAGAGGCAAAGATCCTGTGTGTTTTTAAACAGTGACATCATTTGTTCCCAATGGTTTGTGCCTGATGCTATTTGTAGCTTCATTACTTTAGACATAAAAGTAACAACAGGTGCTGGAGTCACTGGATTGTGCATTCCTGATGCTGGAGAAGCCTGCTGTTTACAAAGTAATAAGGCTAGTACTTTTTACTGATTGAGTAGCTTTAGGGTATCATGTAATATTTCAATACTTTATTTACTAGATAGAATATTCATCTTCTTTTCTAGAAGATATAACAGTGTCTAAGTACTATATTAACTGCTAAGGGTATCCCATGTAAATATAAGTTAATTTTGCCTTTAGAAGAAGTGTGATAACTGACATTAACATTGTATTTCACCTTCAATTAATATTTGAATTAGGAATTTTATATAGAGAAACAGAATAGATCAAAGCTACTTCCTAAAAGGTACTTAATATTTTTATTTAAAGGGATCTTTTTATTATTTACTGTTGGGATAATATATAAAGGGGCTACAGTTACATTCATCAAGTAGTAGGTATATTACTTCTCACACCTTGATACCTCCTTTCATGTTTTTGTCCCCATTTCCCTCCCCCCATCATCTTGTTTTCCCCCTTCCTTTTCCTATTTCAAATAAACAAATAAACATATATACAATATACCAGGTAACAGAGTCAGATACAGTAACAATGTGAGATTGACCAAAGGGCAAAAAAAGAGAAGAGAAAGAACATAGTACATTAAAAACAACAATCACACAAGATAAAGCTCTTGTTTCCATATCCTAGAATTCCATTCATTTAGTCTCATCCTATATTCCCTTACCTACCTAGGTTTTGAGCTGTTGTAATCCTCTGCTAAGAGAGTCCTAGATGTATACTAATTATTACAAATGATGAAAACCATGGAGCCTATGTTCCTTTGGGTATGGCTTACTTCACTTAACATGATTTTTCCCAGGTCTTTCCATTTCCTTACAAATGGAGTGATGTCATTCTTTCTGATGACAGCATAGAATTCTGTTGTGTATAAGTACCACATCTTCTTGATCCATTCATCTACTGAGGGGCATCTGGGTTGGTTTCATATCTTTGCTATGGTAAATAGTGCTGCAATAAACATCGTTGTGCTAGTGGATTTAGTATGTCCTTGTTTCTTGAGGTTTGGATAAATGCCAAGGAATGAAATTGCTGGGTCATAGGGGAGCTCTATGTTTAGTCTTTTGAGGAAACTTCATACTGCTCTCTATAGTGGTTGAACGAGTTTACACTCCCACCAACAGTGTAGTAACGATCTTAAGGGGACCTTTTATCATTCATTTATTTATGTTATTGAGGTATTGCACAGATGGGTTAGTTACCATTTCGTAAGTCAGGTAATGAGTACAATTCCTTTCCGGACAATGTCACCCCTTCCCATCCCTGCTTACAAGTCGCATAGTTCATTTTCTACATGGAGTATATTGAATACCATGACTGCATTTGTTCACCCTTCCTCCCTTCATTCCTATTAAAGGAATCCTGTATGAAATTTTCTTTTTGGTATTGGAAATTGAACCCAGGACACTTGCTAAGCACATACTCTACCATCCTACTATGATACCTACCCTTAAAAGAGTCTTTGTTTTGTTTTGTTTTGTTATTTTACCCTATCAGGGTTGAACTCAGCCTCACATTTATTAGGCAGATCTCTACTGCTGGAACCCCTTCCCCAGACCATTTCAAGGCATCTTTGACATCACAGGCTTTGTATACTTTGTTAGCCCATATAGCAAATTTTCCCTAGGACAGGGGACAGAGTTCTTCTTAGGTGTGTATTTATAGAAATACTTACTACATGATTGGTAGACACAGTTGCTAGTCAGATTTTTTAGTGGTATTCTACATTAAAATTGCCTTGGAGAGTGTCTCTCTTTTAAATAGTGAGCACAAAGAAGATTGTTTTATTTTTAATGTAGCCATCTGCCTTTGTCATATGAGAAAGCTTTAAATATAGTGAGCCAGGGGCCGGGGGATTGAGATACTGGAAATGTGACTTACTTGCTTACTGTGCCAGATACTTGGAGTGCTGTAAATTGGTGATTCTCACACCTATTCTTGGCAAGTTGATAGAATATCTATGTAGAAAAGGTAGTAAAAAAAAGTATCTGTCATTGAACACACAAGCTGGAATGATATTTTGAGGAAAACAGCATCTGGATTTCCTTGAGAGGGGATCCCATTTCATTAGACTCATGGCAGCCTTCAAAGGCTGAGTCAGGAAGTAGATGAGATGATAATGATAAAACATGAAATAATAAAAAATGACATGATGAAACAAAATCTTCAACTCTTTTAGCATTTCTTTTAAATTATTCTTTAGCGAACAGTGAGGTAAGCCCTTTACAGGACATTTGGAACGCCTATGATTGCATTCATCACATTTTCCTTTTGTTGCTTAGATTTTTGTTATAGGCAGTGACCAAATCAGGTGAATACTTTTGTGTTATATATCTTTCCCATAGGATAATGCTACAAATATTTTGTCAATTCAACATTGACAATAAAATGTGAAGATTTAACATAACATATGAAATAAACAATTGAAAGTGAAAATGAGAAATAGCCAATATTCTGATAAACATCTCCTGTTAGTGAAAAAGAGACCCTATCTCTGCTCTCTGTCTTTGTTCTGAGTAAGGTACCTTCTTCTTTACATCTAGAATTTCTTGGGGAAGTTTATAATGAGTTGGTGGCAGTTGAAGTTTGATAGCTGGAAGGGAACTTGATAATAAAAGATGGATTTAGTGCAGGAATTTTCCACCTGAGCACCAATGACATTCAGTTTATAATTCTTTGCTGGAGAGCCTCTCCCCCCTCCACTGCCCCAGGCCTTTTAGGATACTGGGTAGCCTCTCTTCAATCTTCATACATCTTAGGAAACCACTGAACTAATGCTTGCCAAAATAGGTACCCTATGGAGCATAATAGAGGAGATGAGATACTCAAGGAAGAGAAGATTTAGTATTTTAAATTTGGGAAACTCTTGCTTGAAAAATAATGGGTTGTAAGCTTTTACTTTTTCACACTACTGGGATTTTGAACTCAGAACCTTGAGATTGGTAGGCAGACAGTTTATAACATGAATGGAAACTTCAACCCTTTTTGAGATAGGGTCTTACATGTCTCACATTTTGTCTGGCTTACCTGGACTGTAATCCTCCTGTTTACTCACTGTAGCTGAGATGGCAACCATGTGCTATCATGCTCAGATTTTTCTGGTGAAATGGGGTCTTGTGGTTTGTTTTTTGGCTGGGTGGGGGGTGGATGGGGTGGGTAGGGGAGCTGTGCTGGCCTTGTATCGTGATCCTCATGATCTCAGGCTCCCAATTAGCTAAAATTGTAGTTGTGGGCTACCTATAATACCTGACTCTGTCAAAGCTTTAAATGTGTTATCTAATGTGAGTTGTCAAGCAGACAACACTCTGAATATCTCAGCTTATTAAATCACAGCCCCCCTTTCAAAAGACTACTTGCAGATTGGAATAATACTTCATTCCCTTGTTCAAGTCTGTCATTTTCTTTTTTAATTTTTTCCAGAAAACTAGATACTTATTTTTATTATTGTTTGTACTGCCAAATAGAATTCATAACACTTAAAAATATAAAAGTTGGGGCTGGGAGTTTGGCCTATTGGTAAGAGTACCTGCCTAGCATGCACGAAGACCCAGGTTCAATTCCTCGGTACCACATATATAGAAAAAGCTGGAGTGGTGCTGTGGCTCAAATGGTACAGATTGCCTTGAGAAAGCCTAAGGACAGTGCTCAGGCCCTGAGTTCAAGTCCCAAGACTAGCAAAAAACCCCATATATATATATATATATATATATGTATGTATATGCTGTGGTGATATTTTCTTGGAAGGTGTAATTTTCTGTTTCTCATTTATCACAAAATGAATTTGGACAACAGAGAGAATCAGGAATTGTTTTGCACTTGGAGAGAGAACATTGAAGTTCTGTCTTTTCTTAGTTTACTGTTCCTGAGATTGAGCAGCTCTTGGATGGGTAGTGATTTGCTTCTCTCTTCCTCTGAACTCAGTCATTTTCCAGTTGAGGAAAATGAATCCTCAGGTGGTTGCATAAGGCCTTGTGTAACTTAATTGCACAATTTCCCCCTGAGCACCTAGCCACACTAACTTCTGACTCAGGCACAAGGAAGATAGTGACAGTTTGCTGGGAGCAATACTACGTAGTTAGTGCTAGAGGTGTGGGATGGGGGCGGTAGGCAGGATGCGGAGAGAGCTTCTAGGAAGAGTGCTTCGCTTGAACTAGGTAGAGGACATGAGTCTGTCTTGAACATGTTGAAGCTGAGACATCTGTGGAGGTGTCGGCAGACTGACTGGTTTTACATTTCATTAAATAATCATCATGAGACCCCAGAGCCAAGAAGCCAAGGATAGAAATTTGGGAACAGTGTTTAAAGGTGGGTAGAAGTCAAACAGTCCCAATGCAGAGCGAGAAGGAAGTCTACTAGAGTAAAGGGCTGCAGGCCTGTGTTGTAGAGAGGAAGCAACAAGCTGTGGGGATTGAGCGTTTGGATTTGGGAGCCGAGCTTGTGTTTCACTTCTGGCTGCTTAGCTCATAGTTTATGTGGCATTGGACACATGCTGTCTTGCTCCTTGTAGTCTCATTTTATGTAAAGACTGTGTAATTGATTACTTATCATCTTAGTGTGTATACTTCACCTGGAAATGCTTGGTAAATATTGAGTGATATTGTTTTTACTATTATCAGATAAAATGAGGATTCAGAAATACTCATTATATGTAATGACATGGAGATTAAAACCTGTTTTAATTGAAGGATGGTTTGAAAAATGAACAGGAGGTGAATAAGCAGGGGCTACGAGTTTAGAAACTTCCTCAAGTAGTTGTGATTGGAACACAGAGATGATTGCTGCTGGAGAGTTAGAGGTCAAGTGCAGATTTAAAGGAAAGGGCCAGAAGAGGCTTGTGTGTGTCCAAGGGCAGAGGAGAAGGGCCAGAAAAGATGGAAATGGCAGAACCAAATTAAGAGTGGGGCAGTTAGGAAATCAAGGTGGGCAGGTGGACAGGGAATTCAAGGACCCAGGAAAGAGTCAGCTCTGCAGCAGGACTTACTTCAGAGAGTAAGGAGACTTATGAAATCGGTCCTTGAAAATCAGACATTGGTGGATCTTTCTGATGTTTTGTCTGTAAATAACATATTTTCTACTCCTGAAAGCCAGGTGAAGAAGGTCCGATGAAGGTAGGCAAGGACCAGGGCATCTTCATAAAGTCACCAAATACCCCTGAGAGTCACCTTGGGTTGCAAACTCACCTAGCAATTGTTCTTTTTTTGGTGCCAATCCTGGGGCTTAAATTTACTCAAGGCTGGCACTTTACCACTTGAGCCACAGCACTACTTCTTGACTTCTTGTGGCTAGTTGGAGGTAAGAGCCTCAGAGACTTTCCTTCTAGGGCTTGGCTTTGAGCCATGATCCTTAGATCTCAGCCTTCTAGTTAGGATTACAGATGTGAGCCACCTATGCTTGGCTGTAGTCATTCTTAATTTAAAATGAAACAAAATAACGAAAATACCCCAAACAATGAAAACCACAATGAAAAACAGAAAAACTAAGACTTTCAAACCCAACTGCATTGAAGTACAGCCCTTGGCTCTGGTCCTGATTTCTCTGTTCACAGATCTGCCAATGTTTCTTCTGAACAGGGATGGCAAGCCCTTTTTTTTTTCCAGGCTCTTGTGCTAGGCAGGAAGAGTTCCACTATTCCCAAATCTTGGGGATATGAGGAGGAAGTGGAATCTTTCTGAAATTTATAGAGAGGAAAACGTTCTGTGCTTCCTGGCAGAGAAGCTGTCTGAAAATAAAGGAACTCCATCAATGTGTGTCATGTTCACTTCATGTGCGTTTTGGTGTTGGCGAGGGGTGCCTGACTTGGGGCCCCTGGGCTTTGTTTGCAGACTTAGACTGTCTAAGAACAGAAAGTTACCTCCTACATGCTCTCAGGGACTGTCAGGAAGACAGAGGCCTGTCTTTGCAGATGGAGAGATAGTGTGGTGAGTCACTAGGCTACAGGCACAGAAGGGTCATGTGGCTCTTAAGTTAGAAGAGTATTTGTCCAGCAGACTTTGCCTGGGATGTCTTCTCACTTGGAACCTAGAATAGTTCTCTTCTGCAGTAAACATTCCTAGTTCCTCTTTCTTGTAGTCTGAAAAATATTTACTGTGGGTGAGCGTATGCTTTTGATTTTGAATTCTGGATTGGACTCGAGAAGGACTCCTCTGGGTTCTTCTGTTTGTTTCCTTCATTTTGAAGACAGGCAGTATTGCATGAGTAGATGGAAGAACACCCAAATTTGAAGGAGTGCTTCAAGAACAAAAATACTTGCAGCAGAGAAAAAACAATGACCCTCCCTTCACTACCGCAGGCAAGAGCCAGTATTGAGAACAGCTGTGTTTGAGTCTCTTAATTGTTATTTATTCTATCTGCTGATCTATAGTCCAACAAATGTATGAATAGGACATTTGCTGATCATCTCTCTTTGTTTTAATCAGAACTGCTATAAATAAAATAGCTGTAGGGTACTATTTTATTAAACTCGTTGGCTTTTTACCACCACTCACTGGCTTCCTTTGATTCAGCCTTCTTCAGCTTCAAGTCCTTTCTAAGAACCAAGAAGTAAGTGAGTGATACTTCCATCAGTTCCCCACAGGAACTCTCCTACAGACACCCCCAAACCAGCAGGTCTCCAGGATCACTCTGAGTTTCTCCTTAAGCCTGTTTCTTCCTTGTGTGAGGTAATGACATTGTGACTCCCATAAAAACCGTGGAGCCTTCGTGTCCTTTTTGGCTTACCTGCCCTTTTCTGGGATGGCTGTTTAAGGGAAACAGGTTCTTGCTGGTGTTATATGAAGCTTTGGTCTGAAGTGCTCTTTTCAGCTCCCTTCCCAGTAAGGCACACTTACTCCTTCCTCCATAGTACCATTTAATGTTTTATTCTAATAGTCACAAAGTATTTGATTTAAAAATATTCCAGGAGCAGTGCTAAATGATGAAGTCACTGAGAGTAGGAATCCATTTTGTAGCAAAATCCAAGTCTGGCAGACATCTAAGAGCAGTATCTAATAACTAAACTTAATTTACTTGAATATAGAAAAAGATAAAAGGGAAGGGGGAAACAAGGTGATTTGGAGGAGGTGGGGGGAGGGAAAAAGGGACAAAAACATGGGAAAGTATCAATGTTCAAGAAGTAATGCACCCACTACCTGGCAAATATGACTGTAACTCCTCTGTACATTACCCCGACAATAAAATACAATAAAAAAGAAAATAAAAAGATCAGTGGCATAGAAGAGG
The DNA here is from genome assembly GCF_031878675.1 of Megascapheus bottae. NCBI lineage: Eukaryota > Metazoa > Chordata > Mammalia > Rodentia > Geomyidae > Megascapheus > Megascapheus bottae. Next base: position 19,135,783 of record NC_143510.1, read on the forward strand.
AGCCATTTTATACACACACACACACACACACACACACACACATATACATACACACACATATACATATACATATACATATACATATACATATACATATACACACGTATATGGTCCTCTCCCCTGCAGAGCTGAGGACCAAACTCAGGGTCTTGCAAGTGCTCTTCCACTGAGCTAAATTCCAACACTTATATATTGTTATTTTTTTTTGCCAGTCCTGAGGCTTGAACTCAGAGCCTGAGCACTGTCCTTGGATTTTCTCAAGGCTAGAGTTCTACCACTTGAGCCACAGCACCACATCCTGCTTTTCAATGTATATGGTACCAAGGAATCGAACCCAGGTCTTCATGCATGCTAGGCAAGCACTCTACCACTAGGCCAAACTCCCGGCCCTATATATTGGTTTTTAATTGTTTTTTTTTGTTTGCTCACTTTCTAGTCTCTCTCTCTCTCTCTCTCTCTCTCTCTCTCTCTCTCTCTCTCTCTCTCTCTCTCTCTCTGTGTCTCTCTCTCATGTGTGTGTGTGTGTGTGTGTGTGTGTGTGTGTCAGAGAAACAGAGATACAGAGGCAATATTGTACTGGATTTTGAAATCAGAGCCTTGTGCTTGGTCGGTAGGCACTCTCCCCTTGGAGTCATAACCCCAAGTCCTACCATTTTCTCTCTAATCCTTCATTTCTCTTAGGAAAAAAAAGCACAGCAAATAACTAATTTAAATGCCAAGTTTCTGTTTCAGAGTGGGTTGTCTTGTCTAAATATAATTTAATTAACTTATTTTGACCTTAAGGGATAGGAAAGAAAATCTCAGAAACACAATTGATGGAGAAGAGCTATGGTCTAAGATTCCTAGTTCTAGTCCTGTTTCTTGTTAATTAGTACCCGAGTAATGCCAGGTAAGTCTCTAAAATTGGCTGTGAATGCATGTTAAGATAGGAAATTCTGCCACAGAATAAATTAGCTAATATTATTGATAATCTAATCAACAATGTGGGGGAGTCCTTATGAATGGGATTAATGTCCTTTTAAGAAGAGGCAGGGAGCATTAGTTCACTTTCCTTCTGCCATGTGAGGATACAGGAGAAGGGAGCAGGGTCCCTACAGGAAAAGGGTCCTTGCTAAAATCCACCCATGTGGCACCTGATCTCGGAATTTCAGTCTCTATACATTGTAAGAAATAAAGCTACCTGGTTTGTAGGATAGTCACTGTAGCTAAACTGTAGCTAAGCCCCTAATGTCTATTTTAGTCATATATGAATGACCTGGATTTGAAAATCACACTAAATCAGAAGTATCTGTTGTAATCATATGTGATGATTTTAAGACTATTCTCAGTATTTCTTCATCTCAGCCTAGTATTTTCCTATTTTGATAGCTACACCTTACTTTAAATCAATATATATGAGTACATGAGACAACTAGACAAAGTTTTCTTCCCACTCAAAAAGTTTCTTTCTTGGGCCAGGAGTTTGGCCTAGTGGTAGAGTGCTTGCAAGCACGCACGAAGACCCAGATTTGATTCCTCAGTACCACATACATATAAAAAGCTGGGAATGGTGCCGTGGCTCAAGTGGTAGAGCTCTAGCCTTGAGAAAGCCCAAGGACAGTGCTCAGGCCCTGAACCCAAGCCCAGGACAGGCAAAAAATAAAAATAAAAAATTTCTCATGTTTTGATTAATATTGAACAAAGGGTGCCCTTTACCAGATTTAGTAATTCAATTCAGCAATTTTTATTTTAGGAGGCATTTATTTTCATTTTAGGATTAAAAGAAAATGTTTCTTCGTTATCCTTTTTTTTTGGGGGGGGGGGTGAAAAATTCTCCAAAACTTCCCTCTTTCCATTACAATTGGGACAGCTGGCTTCTGTGGGAGAGCCTTATGCTGACACCTGGTGATAGTAGGGGGTGTAGCTCTAGCTCACATGACCTCTACACATGTCCTTAAGATACAGGAAACACAAATCTCAGGCATGAGTTGCAGCCTGCCAGCACTAATTTAGAGAACAGCCCTGCCATGATGGTGGAAAGGAAGAAGCCTGTCAGACTAAAAATTGTCTTTTCCTCCTTGTTTTCTTTAGTCCCTACATTCCTTCTTTAAAAAAATAGCAGTAGCATGAGCCAGAAAAGCAGAGTTTAGACTTAGTGGGTTTTGGCTGGGCAATTTCAGTTTTGCTTTTTCTTTAAGGCTGGTTGCAGCATCACTTTATGAAAAGATATTGTCCTAATTTCACATTACTTCTAAGAAAATGAATGAATGTATTAAAGTGTTGTTAGACAGCAGAAGCATTTTCTACAGTGACTGATGCTGCTGGAGACACTGGGTTCAGGACAGAGAAGAAAGGGCAAAATTGCCTAAGAGAGAAGGCAGTGGGCCCCAGAGAGATGCTCTGTAAATCATCTATCAGGGAAGACAGCACTAAGCGTTCAAGAGCACGGGAAATTATAGGGTTATTGCTTTGTTTTGTCTCCTTTGTGATAAGAAGGGGATTAGCCCTCGTGATTTTCATCAAAATAGTTTTGTCAAATGTTTATTTGTACCTACTTAAAAATCCAAAGCAAACTTTCATGAAATTAGTATACTAATGAGGCTGCAATGTCAACGATTATGTAGGGAAATATCTTTCTGTACATCCTGACACCAGCTACCCAGTTTCTGATGCTGTTTGTCCCTTACACTGTTTTCTGATATGTAGAGTTTCTGTGTGTGTGTGTGTGTGTGTGTGTGTGTGTGTGTGTGTGTGTGTGTGTGTATCTATTCTGGGGCTTGCGCTTAGGGCTTGGGTGCTGTCTCTTAGCCTTTTCTCTCAAGGCTAGCATTCTACCACCTGAGCCAAGCTTCACCTCTGGGTTTTTGGTGGTTAATTGGCGATGAGTCTCATGTGCCTTCTTTCACAGGCTGGATTCAAACTGCCATCCTTAGGTCTCAACTTCCCGAGTAACTAGAATTACTTATGTTGCCCAGTACTCTATTGTATGGATGCATGCTTTTCTTTTCTTTTTTTTTAAATTTTTTATTGTAATTAGTAAAAGGGTTACATGATATTTGCCAGATAGAAGGTGCATTAATTCACATACATTGATACCCTTTCACATGTCTTGGTACCCATTACCCTCCCCCCCAACCCCCCCACCCGTCTTGGTTTTCCCCCCTTCCCTATCAAATTTCAAATAACCAAATACAAATAAATTCAGTATATCAGATAACAAAGTGAGATACTGTAACAATATGAGATAACCAAGGGACAGCAAAGGAGATGAGAGACAACATAGTACATTAAGGACAACAATCATTCGTTATATGGCAGAAGCAGTTTCTCAGATTTAGCTTTAAAAATATTGGCATTTCTGAGGCGTATTATTACATGTGGTCGGAAGGATCGAGTTTTTGGAATCTAGAGTGTGTGAGAAAGTTCAACCCTGATAATATTACCACTGATTGCAACTGAATTCCATTTTTCTACATGGAACTCAGAATTACCCTCACTTGAAATATAAATTAACGTAAAAATGGCTCCTCAGGTCAAAGGTGCCTCTAATCTTTGCATGTTCAAAGGTTCTTTTCTCTGCTGAACATATAAGACACCCTTTTCTCTTGTGTAAGTATAAGCAATCAGAGCAAGACCAAAGATTATGGTCCTCACCCATAGAATTAAAGCAAAGCCTCAAAATGACATGACGAGGATCTTAAGAAATAAAATGCCACTCTACCTAACATTTATCATTCTGACAGCAAGATAAACATTTCCTAAAGTTTTAGAACTAATATTGGTGGTTAATGGAAGTCTATTTTCTTTTAAATTATAGAGCCTGGCTGTCTCCCACCACACACACACCCGCAAGAGCACTACCCCACTGTGCCTGTTCATGACTAGCTGAGAGACTGGAGTGTGACACAGTAGTACCTTTTTGCACGAGCTGGACTCTGAGGCTGTGTTGTCCAATTGACATGTACCATTAGCTCTTGAAAGAAGCCGTGGTTCCCAGTAATACTGCTTATACCGGGCAAGGTGGGGATCCGTGGCTTTTAGGCCACCCACAGTACCATGTGTATCTGTTTGATAAACTCTGTGGTTATTCTGTTCTTTTTTACAGTTTGCTTACATTTTTTAAGTGGAAATCAAGAAAGCAAACAAGCAGACATGATGTGTTAAATGTTTATCTTTTTTTACATGAATTTTTTGAAAATGGAAGTGTGGTTTTATTCTGGAAAGAAAAAAAGTTGTTTCCCTCAGGAGGTACTTATTGGGAAATATATATATATATATATATATATATATATATATTTAAGACTTTGGGCTAACCATGAAGATGAGTCTTTGACTTTGTAAATCATTTTTTCTCAGTGGACTAGCCACAGTTTATTTCAGAAGACAAGGCTGAACTGTGTATTGACTTGCAGTTGTCAGGAAAATATGGGAGTTGGGGTAACTTTTTCTGTTTTAATAGATCAGGTTTTCTGATGTTATTTAGACATCAATATTAAGTCTTAATATTAAGTGTTAAGGCTTTTCAGCCTTAGCATCATTGGTATTTTGGGTTGAATAATTCTTTTTATGAGTGCTGTTGTCTGAATTATAGGATGTTTAGTGATATCCCGGGTCTCTATACACAAGATGCTGTAAGAACCCCGTCTTCCCCCATCAGCCATAGAAATAAAAAATAGCCATAGACATTGCCAAATGTCCCTTGGGGAGTAAGCCAACCCTGGCTGAGAACCACTGGTATAATCAAGGCAGACAAGGTGAAGTAAGTTGGATCAGAATTTATGTTGTACTTTTATAGGGTCTACTTTCAAGTCAGCTAATTATCTTGAGGTTTTAAAAAAAAATAGGCTACTGGAAGGGACACTTGACCTGAACTTAATGAAAATGCCATTAATTTTCACAGCATTCAAAGTGACTTGCCAAATTTGTTATATTACAAATGAAACCAGTAAACTGGGAACTAAGGACAGTCTTCTGAAAAGACTGATTGATATTCATTGATTCCAGAAGGGCAGAGATCACGTGACACTTGTCTGATATGAATCAGTTATGGTTGTTACATTCAGCTATTTGCCCTGCTAATGACATAAAGCAGAGAACAGGAAGCTCCTTTCCTAAAATATCTGCCTGCCCTGTCAGGCTCTACCACTACACAAGATTTGTTGGTTATGGCCTTGGTTGAACTACTCAGATGAAAATATCCATCTGTCATGGGAAATCTGGAAAACTAACCAATGCCTGTAATACAACCCTACCTGAAAATGCATTTTAATAACTGCAAGTTTAATACTTGACTAGAAATTAGTGGCATGTGTTATCTTTACATTAGCTCATTTTCCCCACACTTTAGCTGAGGTTTAGGGATACTTCATTTTTATGAACACTGACAGTATAGATCAAATAAAAACCCCAGAAGAGCCATGTCCTAGATTCAGTCTCTAGCAGTGAATGTTGTACTTGCATTAATTTTGGATAACAGGTTACAGTTCTAAATTGGATTTTTAAGTAACATGATCAAAATTACTTCATGAAAAGTTGGTTTGAAAGGTGGCAATTGATGTGTAATTTTATGTTCCATGTTAAAATATACTTGTCTTACATAATTTTAGTACTGCTTTCAAGCATAACAGCCAATATAACACAACTGTGTTAATTCATTGTTAAATGTATTTTTACTAATTACTCATCTGGAATGAATTGTAAATCTTGTGTTAGAAACTGCCTTGTTAATTTTGGACAATAATGTTTGGATCTGTTTAAAGCAAGTTTTGGTGATTTTATAAAGCTTTGGATAATTAGATTAAGATGAACTATTTTCTACATCTTACATTTTTAAAGTACTGTAAAATAATAATTGGAACTTAAAAGTATAGTTAACTTCTAGTGACCATATTGAGGAGGAAAGAAAAGAGGTGTTAGAGAAAATAAAAATCTTTGGAAAGAAATACAGGAAGTTTCAATTGTGTTCAGCCTTACTTAACATTCCACACATAGTAGGACTGACTAGCCTAAAGGAGGGAAAGCCACAGCCTAACAGATAGCCATCTACATGTGGAAGGTTGTGCCTTAGAATTGTTTGTCTAACAGACTGTCCTTGATTACATTTCTGCATCAAACCAAGAAGTATGAATCCATTTTCTTTGTATGTGTAGTGCAGAGGTAGCATTGAGAAGTCTTGTGACTGACAAGCCATAGCTGTCATCCTCCTTGGAAAAGCTTAGAGCAATAAGACATTCCTTAACCCTTTCCTTTTTGTTTCCACCTAGAATGAGTTCTTTAAATCAAGGATTTCTCTTCAGTTTATAGCTACCATATTTGTTTCTGAAATAAATACCATTACTTTAAAAATTAGAGACATGACAAAATTTTGTACAGATGCTTATGGGAGATGCTAGTTTTGCTTCTAACTCTTATGCAATGAAAAGACCTAGCAGCTAACTGAATGATCTTGAGTCATCTGACCTGGTTTCTGTCTCATTGTAGATGTTTCTAGGAATACTGTGAGTCCATGCTTTACCTTTTTTTTTGGGGGGGGTGGTCTTGGGGCTTGAAGTCAGGGCCTGGGTGCTGTCCCTGAGCTCTTTAGCTCAAGGCTAGTGTTCTACCACTTGAACCACAGCTCTACTTCCAAGTCCATGCTTTACTTCCTGGCATCCTAGAAGTCAACAAAGGCCCATAGTTTCTTATGTGAATGTTGGAGTGTAATTCCTGCTCAGGGTGAAGAGTGATCATACATACTTGCTTATCAGATTTGTGTTTGTTTGTTTGTGTTTGTTTGGACAAGAGAATAATACCTGTTGGATTTTGAGTGGATCTGAACTCCTGCTGTTTAGTCTCCAGGGATCTGATGATTTAGAAACCAATATAAATCTTTAGCCTGTAAGTTTCTATCTCTGAAATTATTCTCATTTTGTAGAGCAGTGGAGAGCATAAGAAATCTCCAAACAGTGGGTTATGGGCACAACCTTAAGCTTTCAAGTCTTAAAGGAAAAGACATCTTCTTTTAAAAATTTTAAAATGTAGGTAAGAACCGGTGGCTTATGCCTGTAATCCTAACTCCTAAGGGAACTGAGATCTGAGGATCATGATTTGAACCCAAATTGACCAGAAAAGTCCATGAGACTCAGATCTCCAATTAACCAGCTCAAAGCCAGAAATGGAGATGTGGTTCAGGTGATAGAGTTACCTCCTTAGGAAAAAAGTGAAAGGAGAGTTTGAGGCCCTGCATTTGAGCCTCATTACTGGAACTAAGAAAAAAGAATTAAAAATTAATATTTGAACCCTATAGATATGTTTTATTACATAGATATTAATATGTATCTATGACATACAAACCTTCAGCTTAATTTTAATTATGTTCTAAAACCTAAGTGCCAGTGATTGTATATAGAGATTCCCTGTTTGAATACTTGTTTGTCAAACATGACATTTGAAATACGATGTAAAAATCAATGTTAATAAATTCTTTAATAAAAATTAATATTTGAAACAATAGCATTCAAACTCCCAAATGCCCGAAGTTTGTAGGAGACCATAGAAGAGAAGAAAAGGATTCATGAAATAAAGGTATTACTGCCTTTCTTTCCCGTTCTGGTAGCTAAAATGTGGAGGCCAATATTTCCACCAGAACTCTCCCCTTTGCCCCTTGCCTCATCCTCACAAAGCTTCCCCAGAAGAACTTTCCTACCCTCCCTGTAACTATGTTATCATCTAGTGTTTGCATCTGCAAAGGCTATAACTGACAGGATTTAAAAGGGCTCTTTCCAAAGTAGGCCTTGGAATGACATAGGTTGGAGCTGATTCTTGGCTCTGCTTTGTAACACTGACTGTATCAGGCAAGTTATTTAACCTCACTATATAGGATGGAATAGTAGTAGTCTATTATTACAATTGATTGAGATAAGTATATGCTGTATAATAAAAATATCATAAACAGTTCAAGGCACTGAGCATGAGGCTAGCCTCTAAGAAGGGTCTCAGGAAGGAATGGCTATGTGGGGTCCCTACTACTAGGCCAGCTCCTGTTTATTTTTTACAGGCCACCCCATACTCCACCATTGGCTTTCATGTCTGTACTCCGTGGGTCTGCTTCTAACCCCATGTATGGCTTTCTACCTCCTGACCTCCTTAGCTCTTTTCTGCTGCTGAGAGGAGGAGTCACCTGGATTGAGTCCTTGCTCCTTCTTTCCTTCTAATTACTTTGCCATCTCCTGTGAGCTCACGGCTCTCAAATGTATCTCTTGCCTGCCATCCTTTTCACTGGGATGGCCACGCTGTCTTCCCTGTAACCTCGTTGCCTCTCAATTCCACTGTTAGCTTTTCAACTTTTTGTGTTCCTCCTCTTTTCAAATTTCTTATTTTTAAAAAATCTCCTTAAATTCAGCTTCCACATAGCCAGGGTGGGTTCTGGAAAAGGCCTGTCAAGTTATCTCCCAGTGAAAAGCCCTTTAGCCAAGTGCCTCACTGTTGCCCATTCCTGGCCCCTGAATGGTAGTTACTGAACCTCGAGGGGGACGCTCATGACATCTCTTCTGGTTCCTCTCCACTCAGCCCTCATGTCACCCCCTCTCCTGTGTCACGCTAAATAGTCTAGAACTCTCCAAAGCCATTAGTAGGCTTGTCTCTCTGCTTTGAGATGCTGGCCCTGCCTGGAGTCAGTGTTCCTTACTCCATTTAACTTGCATTGCCCTCCTCAGCACTGGCTTCATCCCTAGGCTCAGGACGAACTCCATTCCAAAGCACCACCTCTGTTTCTTAAGCTATAATTGTGACCCAGGTCTTTGGTTTCTAAATGAACCTGGGTAGAATGGACAACAGAAAAATACTGTCCCATATGTTTGTATGTAAATGTATATAGGATTGCCAGGTAAACTAAGTTTTTCTCAGGGTCACAACAGATTTGCCATTCTGTACTAAAACAATCAGTTTGTGTTTCTTATAGATTGTGAACTCCTTAGGAGTACTGATCATTCCAATATTTGTAGGTTTATTGTATAGCAAGCGAGGTAATCAATGGAAAACTTGTTTAAAAGCAGTCTTTTTGTTCTTGCACACACAAAGGTAAGAGAAAGAAGTAGAGCTGATGAATTCCTGGGATGAAGTGAGTGTGTGCGAGAAGTTGTATCCTCTGCAGACTTATTGCCCTCTGGTCCAATTGAATCTTAGGAAGGAACTCTCAGGTAAGAATCTGCCAAGGATGACACCTTGTTCCCTCTCATTGAAGTGTGTGTCAACAGCTATCTCTTTGGTCCAGATTGACCTCTTACTATATCAGACAATATAAATGACTTTTAGGCAGTCAGTGTAGCAGGCACAAGAAAAGTGTAGGAGGAGAGTTCTAGATCATCTTTCTCAGCCATTTTGTGACTGATAGGTTAAAAATCAAATCCTGAGGGAGAGAAGGGAATAGGGAAGAGGAGTGCATTCTTCTTCATCAAGTCACTCTCAGAACTGAGGTGCAGAACCGGAAATCAGAAGGCATCCCCATTTTCTCTGTCACTGTCCTGTTGTCTTGGCAGAGAGCCAGACTATTCATCACCCAGTCATCTTTTGAATTCTTCTATGTTGTTCTGTCCTCTTTCTCAAAGTTAGCATTTGTTCACAGGGTTGTATTTCTGTCACTCATATCTTCACCATCTTTCTTTTCACAGTGCTTTTTTCTTTCTCATTCCCCTCATCCCCTGTGTCTACTTTCTGCAAAGTGAAGAATTAAAGAAGCAACTATAAATAAAACATTATTAAATGACTTCCACTGGGATATTTGCACATAATAAAGGGAAGAGCATTTGTGTTATAGAGCACAGAGCAGAAGTGATCGTGGTCCTTGAAGGCCACACTTCTCTCCTTAGGGCAGCGTGGAGCAGTGAGCTCAGTCATGACTTGTGGACCCAGTAAGCACTAAGTATGATTCTCTACATACTTTTTGGTTGGCTTCCCTTACATATTTTCCTCAGCATTTTCCTTGTTCTCTCTTTCATGTCCTTACCTGCCTTCAAATATCATTATTGTTGTGTTATTTCATAATTCTGACACTTTAACACAAATGACAGTCTTGACAGATTTTTTTTGATATTATTAAAAGCACCAGCTGAGTAATATTCTTGTACTTCTTGAAGTCAGATATTTCATTTGTGAAAAGTTAATTTTCAGAGTCTCAATGAAGTATTAAGTAACAAAAAATTACCCTCTGAACCCAATCTAAAAATGTGTCATGGACAGTGGCTTTGTGCAGATGGTTTGGGGTGCAGCCCCAGTCACCAGAGAGATGTAACTCCAGGGAGCCTTGTATAACAAGAGCCTTGAGCTTAAGAGGAGTTGGAACAGAAAGGTATAAAGTAAATAGCTTTAAGAAAGCAAATGGCTTGGGAATAAGAGTTCTCAGATTTTTATAAGTAATATACATTTACTGTAAAAAGAATCAAAGGCAGACGTTAAAAAAGTGATTACTACTTTCTACCTGTCTTTAGCATAAATTTATATATGCTTTTACATTTATATAATATTAATACTTAAAAGGTTATCCTAGAGTCTTCTGATTTGTAATCAGACGTGTTATCCATTGTGCTGCCAGACTGTGTATCACAAGAGCTCAGTGGCTTTGTGTATAAAATCATATAAAATGATGTTTCTTGAATTCCAAAACATGGAAACAAGTGGTTTTTTATTTTACTTTTTCTGGTTCTTTTTTTTTTCTATTTTCCCCCCTTGTTGCTGTTTTTGATTTCTGTATCTCTTGTCTTGTAAGTAAGTTTATCTTATAAGTGGAAACATAGAAATGGTGGGACAAAAGTTGAATTAATTCAGCAGTGATACTCACTAGACAGTATGTTGTAAATGAACTTAGGGGGAAGAGGGATTGGGAGGCAAAAACTGGGGGAAAATGAGGGAGGAGGTGATACTGTTCTAAGAGGTATTCAATACCTTACTTATGTAACTAACCCTTCTGTATATCACCTTTGTAATAACTTTTTTAAAAAAGATTATACTAAAATCTTTATTACCTGCTTTGAAGAAAACTAAGACCAAGACAGACATGCTCACATAATTGATCTTGAACTATGTTAGAGTTTTAATAGTTGTATAGTGTTTGACTATTAAAAAATTTTCTAACCAACTGCATTTATTGTTATTTTTATTAGCTTGCTTACAGAAAAGGATTTTACAGAGAGAGATTTTCTTGTTACATTTGCTCATGTTTCTATTAGTATTACAAAATAAAATGACTCCCAAATTTAAGGTATGTTCAAGGTAGCTTGAGTTGGATAAATGCCTTAACCACATTTGTATCCATGCTTCTTATAAGTGGTGTGGTTCAACCTGACAATTTGGATATCATACCCAGGGGTCAGTTTTGTCTGTGAGCATGGTTTCATGCCTTAAACTTACAGCTTTCTGTGGCAGCAATAATGCAGTCAGTTAATTCCTTTTACTTCACTTACCTGTATGACCGTGGACAAGTTGTAAAACTTTCTTAGGGGGTTCCTGTTGTATAAGTGGAGATGTTAGTATATACATTAAAGTGATGCTGTAAAGAGTAAATGGCACACCGAACATAAAATGTTCAGCATGGAGCCTGACTCATAGTGAATACTCAATATGCATTAGTCCATTATTTTCTATTATTGTTACTATTATTATTTTCCCTTGAAATGGCCCTTTATAACACATGAGAAGCCTACTCATCTTTTAAAAGTGTGCTCAAATTGCTCTCCGTCTTTCCAGGTAGTCAGGCCAAAACACCTTTAATTTTTTTTTTTTTTGCCTGGGGCTTGAACTCAGGGCCTAATCATAGTCATTGCACTTTCCCCTCAAGGCTAGCACTCTGCCACTTGAGCCACAGCACCATTTCTGGCTTTTTTCTATGCATGTGGTACTGAGGAATCAAACCCTGGTCTTTCATGTATGCCAGGCAAGCACTGTACCATTAGGCCAAACTCCCGGTCCTACAATTTTCTTTTTAAATTTAAACTTTATTGTAAATGTGATGTACAGAGAAGTTACATAAGTAAGGTAATGAGTACACTTCCTTTTAAGCCAACTTCATTTCTGGTCTGAAACATATCAGCATCTAATGGTGTAATGTGAGAGAGATCGTGTTACCCTTTTTCCAAAAACTTGAGTCCTGTGGAATCAAAGCTTTAATTCATACTGTAAACCAGGCATGGATGCTCATGCCTGTAACCTTAGCACTAGGGAGTCCCAGATAGAAGGATTGTGAGTGTGAGGCCATCTTGAATTACTTGGCAAGTTCCTGTCTCACAAACAAACAAATAGCCTATTCTGTGATCCATGATCTGGCCTCTTGTTACCTTCTACCTTTTCTCTACTATTCGCCTTATCTCACTTTGCTTAGTCACTCCAGCCTCCTTGTTTCAAGCACACTACCTTGTACTCACCCACTCCTTCTGCATAGAGCACCATTTCTGCAGATGTGCAGGAAGTCTTACCTTCTCTGAGTCTTTACCCCAAAACCCGATCACCCTATTACATATTACACAGTACATATCTGTGGCTCTTATTATATTCTGAGTTGACTGCAGTTTGTTGCTAACTCTTGCCCCATAATCAAAAATTCCTCACATCTCTTCCCCCATTGTAAGATAAGCTATTATAATAGGTACTTACATCACTCAAATAGTTATCCAGTTCATATTTCCTCCTGTGTTCAGAGTGCATCTGCAGACATTGAGTTTGTTCATAGTTCACTTTATGACTGGAATTGGGTATTTTATATCCCTCCCTTCTTCCTGTCACTCCCTTTTTCTTTCCCTTCCTCCTCTCCTGAATCGAACTCAGTCTGTCTCATGCATGCTAGCTACATACTCTCCCCAATCAGCCACACATCAGAGCTACAGAAGGAGCCTTTCTGACCTGACACCATTTACCCATCTCTTCCCTCTATTCCTGTACATAGATGATACAAATACTCTCTACCTTTCCCTCTTTTCTCTTGTTCTTGGAACTCTTTACTAGTCATCTTATGAGAGTTTTAATTCTTTTCTTCTTTTTCTTCTACCCTCATATCAATTACTGCATTAGCCAACACATATAAGAACAGGAGCACTGCTGGTCTGTAAACGTTAATTGAGGGAGAAATGGTAAAAACTTGTAAGAGCAGTAGTATCTTGGTCCTTCAAAAAATGATCTTGTGGAAAGTTCAATACCAGCTTTTGGGGACACTGCTGAGAGATGGTGGAACTTTAAGAGTTAGAGCCTTGTGGGAGGAAGTGAGGTCATTGGGGTGTGTCCTTAAAGGAAATATGGGAGGCTCGCCCTTCCTCCTTTCTCTTCTTCGTGCATACCATGAGGTGAGCACCTTTGCTCTACCATAATGTTCTGGTTTACCACAAGCCTACAGCAGCCCAATCTAAGAAACCACAAAGCTTCAGAAAATGTGAGTCAAAATAAATCTTCTTTTAAAGCTATTTTTTCTCAGGTATTTTGCCATAGCGACAAAAAGCTGATGGGCACAAACAGCTGGTCTTTCTGGAACTAAAAAGATTTAAATGAATATGGAGTACTGGATAGAAGGGGAAAGTGGCAGAGAAAGAGAAGCTAATGGGCTTTGTCAGTCCTTCAGAACTGGGGATGAGCCCCAGTTCTGCATTTGATAGGCTTGCACTGTATTATGGAACACTATACTTCCACTCTTGGTTTCTTGACTCAGAGTCTTGGAAGGTAGCCCAAGCTGACCTCAAACCTTCCATCCTCCCATTTCATCCTACTGAATGCTGGGATCAGAAGCATGTATCACTCTGCTCCAGCCCATTTTTAGTCTTTGTTCTCTTTTGATTACCAGTCCTTTGCTTCATGGAATAATCTGAGTAGAAGGATTGAAATACAAGTTTTAAAAAATATTTTTAGTGAACTTAAATTGTTTAAAGTCACTTAAATTGAGGCTTAACTAATACCATCTCATCAATAATTCCCGATTCTTATAACTTGTCTGTAGATCTTGTTTCAGGTGTGTAATGGATTGAGTAGATTTATCTAGGTTGATCTGACATTTTAAGGGCTATTTGCATTGTGATTTTTCTGGAAAAATTAATTTTGGGTTACAAACACTTATATGTAATCTTTTATAAACCCCAGTGGTGGACTAATTTTTTTTTAATACTTTGTGTTTGTTATAGCTTCACATTCTTCTGTGTTGATTGCAAGTGGAAGAATGACTTCTTCCCTTTGATTACATGGTTACACTAAGTAGCTTATCAGAAAGTTCAGAGAAATGAGAGATCATTTTATTTCTTGTTATATCTTAACACTTAAAATTATTAGTAGTTCTTTTTCCTCTACCTTTTGATTATATCATAATCAGCTAGAACTTTTTATCTTGATTTTCCCACATAAGAAGAATAAGTATGATTATGAAATTAAAGGCTTGTCCTTTTGAATTATCACTATTTTCTATGAGATCTCAACTCACACTGCTGAAATAGCAGTAAATACAGATGTTCCTAAATTTGTGTTTGCAGAGAAGGCTAAGGAATCAGGATTTGTATTGAGACCATCAGAAGGAAAGGCTCAGCCAGGAGCAGGAGCGTGGCCTAGTGGCAGTGTGCTTGCCTAGCATGCAGGAAGCCCTGGGTTCAATTCCCTAGAACCATATACACAGACAAAGCCTGAAGTGGTGCTATGGCTCAAGTCTTTCTGTAAAACCTTTTCATGGATGTGTTCTATTTGTACAAATCTGTGGAGACAGCACACAGATCATTGGTTGCCTATAGCTGAGATAGGTGGTTACATAAAATGGATGTGTGTTTAATTTTGCAGTGATCGTAAAAATATTCTGAAGTTGGCTTGTGGGAATTTAGAACCCTTTGAATATACTAAATCATTGAATTGTACACCTTAAATAGTTGAATTATGGTACTTGAATTTTATCTTTAAAAGCCATTCCCTGAGCATTTTGTCACAATTCATTTGCCAGTTTAGTTTAATATAAAGGAAAAGACTGAAGTGATAAGGAGAAACACAATGTCTACCAAGTAAATGGATTTACTTTATTTTGGGCAAAGTTGCAGCATTTCTTTGAAACTCTATTCAGGTGACAATGAATAGAAAGCAAATTCCCTATGGAATAAATTTGAAAATATATTGCATTTTTATACTAGGGAGCAAATATAAGCTTGAAGTACTGAATGTTCTAGATGATTATTTGCAGACTGTGGTGTGTCATGAAGGTACATGATATTTGATATAGAGATGACCTTCTGAGTCATGTTCAGGCCAACTGTGCAACTGTGAATGCCATAGTTTACCATAAGCCATAAGAGACAATTCAGGCAGTAGCAGTACAACTATTGGTGAATTTGTGATTCATTTAATAATGACTTCTGCTTGTAAGAAGGAAATTAGGAATAAGCATTCTGCAAAACATTTCTCTTCCTTTCTTCCTCTCTTAGAAGGAAGGACCATTCTTGCATAAGGGAGTTGAAACTGTTAGATAGTGTCCAGGTAGAGTGTGTCAGTACATAATCTGTCTTCAACCTAGGCAGTGTTTGTTCTGAGCAAATTTCAAAAGGTATTTTTAGGTATATAAATAATTTATGAATCTATGTTGTTATGGAAAAAAATCACACATTGAAGATTTAGCTAAAATTCCCTTTCACCTCCTTACCCAGGGCTCCTGCTTCCCAGAGAGGATACTATCCACTGTTAGTGTTTATTGTGCTACATTTTTTTTCTAAGTATTTACTAGGTACACATGTATTCCTAAGGAAATAGGCACTATAGATGTTTGGCTTTTCTAAATCTTACACAATGTTCCTGGGACATGGTTGTGTGCATAGAGTCTAGGGTCCCTATCTTGTGTGTGTGTGTGTGTGTGTGAGAGAGAGAGAGAGAGAGAGAGAGAGAGAGAGAGAGAGAGAGAGAGAGAGGAGAGAGAGAGAGAGAGAGGAGAGAGAGGGAGAGAGAGGGAGAGAGAGGGAGAGAGAGGGAGAGAGAGGGAGAGAGAGGGAGAGAGAGGAGAGAGGGAGAGAGAGAGAGAGAGAGAGAGAGAGAGAGAGAGAGAGAGAGAGAGAGAGAGAGAGAGAGAGAGAGAGAGAGAGGGGGGGGGAGAAATACACTCCTAGGGCTTGAATTCAGGGTCTGGGTACTGTCCTTAAGCTTTTTTCCCCCCCTCAAGTGCTCTATCACTTGAGCTATAGTTCTAATTCCAGCTTTTTTGGTACTTAATTGGAGATAAAAGTCTCAGGGACTCAGGGACCTGAGTTCAAGCTCTAGGACTGGCAAAATATAAAAAAAGACATTGCTAACTGTTTGCCTTGACCGGCTCCTGGCCAAGATCCTTTTTTCTTTTTCTTTTCTCTTTTTCTTTCTTTTTTTTTTTTTTGACAGTCCTTGAGCTTTCTCAAGGCTAACACTCTACCACTTGAATCACAGCACTCCTTCCGCTTTTTTCCTCTTTGTGGTACTGAGGAATTGAACCCAGGGTTTCATGCATTCTAGGTAAGCAATCCACCACTAGGCCACACTCCTGGACCCCATGATCCTTTTTAAAAAATTTATAGCTTTTTTTGTTGGGGTAATGTATAGAAGGATTACAGTTACATTCATCAGGTAGTAGGTGTATTGCTTTTTACACATTGATATCTCTTCTCATGTTGTACCATGCTCCTTTTTTCCTATACCTCTTGAGTATCTGGATTATAAGTATGCAATACCATGCTCTGCCCTTGTCTATACCTTTCTGACCTTTTCTTCTTAAGTATAAGCCTAGGATTTTCATTTTTTTCCATTTATTTTTTATTGTAATTAATATAAGGGTTACATTATATTTGCCAGATAGAAGGTGCATTAATTCACATATATTGATACCCTTTCTCATGTCTTGGTCCCCATTTCCCTCCCCCTCCCCCATCCCTCGTCTTGTTTTTCCCCCTTCCCTATCCAATTTCAAATAACCAAATACAAATATATCCAATATATCAGAAAACAAAGTGAGATACTGTAACAATATGAGATAACCAAGGGACAGCAAAAGAGATGAGAGATAGCATAGTACATTAAGGACAGCAATCACTCATTATATGGCTTTTGTTTCTATATCCTAGAGGTCCTTTCATTTAGCGTCATACTATATGGCTTTATGTATCAAGGTTTTTCTCTATTGCAAACCTCTGCTAGGAGAGCCCAAGGTTCCTACTGATTATGACAAATGAGAGAAACCATTGAGCCTATGTTCCTTTGAGTCTGGCTTACTTCACTTAATATGATTTTTTTTCTGTCTTTCCATTTCCTAACAAATGGGGCGATGTCATTCTTTCTGACAGCCACATAAAATTCCATTGTGTATAAATACCACATCTTGTTGATCCACTCATCAGCTGAGGAACATCTGGGTTGGTTCCATATCTTTGCTATAGTAAATAGTGCTGCAATGAACATTGTTGTGCTAGTGGATTTAGTCTGTCCTTGTTTCTGGACAATTGGGTAAATGCCTAGTAGTGGAATTGTTGGGTCATAGGGGAGCTCTATGTTTAGTCTTTTGAGGAACTGCCATACTGCTTTCCATAGTGGAAAGCACTCCGACCAACAGTGTAGTAGTGATCCCTCCTGGCCACATCCCCTCCTGCATCTGTTGTTATTAGCTTTCTTGATCCTGGCCATTCTAACTGGAGTGAGGTGGAATCTTAGAGAGTTGTTTTTATTTGTATTTCTTTTGTGACCAGAGATGTTGAGCATTTCTTCATGTGTCTTACAGGCCATTTTTGTTTCTTCTTCAGAGAAGACTCTCTTTAGGTCTTTGGCCCATCTTTTAATGGGATGGTTGTTACTTTGGAGATTAGTTTTGGATTGATTCAATTTTTTGAGCTGTGGGTATATTTTAGATATGAGGCCTTTGTCTGTTGTATGGTTGGTGAAGATCTTCTCCCATTCTGTAGGCTTCCTAATTAATTTACTAGCTATGTCCTTTGGCATGCAAAAGCTCCACAGTTTAATGCAGTCCCACTTATCCAGATTTTCTCTGATTTGTTGTGATTCTTGGTCCTTATTAAGAAAGTTTTGACCTGTGCCAAGGTGGCTTAGGGTATCTCCTATTCCTTCTTGTAAAGTTTTCAGTGTGTCGGCTTTTACCTCAAGGTTTTTGATCCATTTGTATTTAATTCTAGTGCAGGGTGACAAAGAAGGATCCAACTTTAATTTTCTGCAGGTGTTTAACCAGTTCTGCCAGCACCACTTGTTGAAGAGGCTGTCTTTCTTCCATTCTATTTTTTTGGCTCCCTTGTTAAAGATTAGGTGGCCATAGGTCTGTGGTTTAATATCTGGGTCCTCAGTTCTATTCAATTGGTCTTCAGGACTGTTCTTGTGCCAGTACCAAGCTGTTTTGATAATTATAGCTCTGTAATAGAGTCTAAAGTTTGGTATTGAGATTCCTCCTGCACTGTTCTTTCTGCTAAGAAGTGTTTTTGCTATACGGGTCTTTTATTATTCCATATGAAATTTTGGATTGCTTCTTCTATTTCTTTAAAGAATGCCATTGGGATATTGATGGGTATTGTGTTGAATTTGTAGATAGCCCTTGGCAAGATTGTCATTTTCACGATGTTGATTCTTCTAATCCAGGAGCATGGATGATTTTCATTTTTTAAAATTGGTTTTGGCATTGTTTGGTTTAGATACTCGGATTACATGGAAACTATAAGATAAATAGGGCAGTCCCTTCTCCGTGTAAGTAATTATTCTGTCCAGAATGTCAGGTGCTAAGTTTGAGAGATCTTGTATCAGATTCCTGTTTTTCCTCATGTTCTTGGATTATTTGTATAACAAAGTTGACCTATTAGAAGAATTGTTATGTTCTTTTAAAATTATTTAAGCCTGCTTTTTCTTAAAGGGGTATATTTGACTACTTAAAAATTCATTGGATATGAATTTTTTCCTTCAGTTAGTTTTTATAATGTTTTCTAAGAAAAACATTGGCTATCTTAGTCAAAACATTGACTATTTTGTTTATTTGTTCAAATTTATAACAAAATTATTATGTAGTACTAAGCTTAAAAAATGGTTCTTTATCTTTTTGAAATTTATGTTGCCAAAGCTGTACTTGTTTTATTCGTTTTTATAGATAAGCAATCAGGTTTTGCTTTTATTGATCACTTTCCTGTCTTTCAGTTCTCTTGTCTATATACTTTATTTCACTATTTTTTTTTTGTCAGTCGTGGGGCTTGAACTCTGGGCCTGGGCACTGTCCTTGAGCTCTTCAGTTCAAGGCTACCACCCTACCCCTGAGCCAAAGCACCACTTCTGGTTCTTTAGTGGTTAATTGGAGATAAGAGTCTCATGGTCTTTTCTTGTCAGGGCTGGCTTTGAACTTTGATCTTTAGATCTCAGCCTCCTGAGTAGCTAGGATTTACAGGTATGAGCCACCGTGCCCGGCTTTTATTTCACTTTTTTTTTTTTTTTTTTTGGCCAGTCCTGGGCTTGAGCTCAGGGCTTAAGCACTGTCTTTGGACTTTCTCAAGGCTAGAGCTCTAACACATGAGACTCAGCACCACTTCAGGCTTTTTTCTCTGTATGTGGTACTGAGGAATCGAACCCGGGTCTTCGTGCATGCTAGGCAAGCACTCTACCACTAGGCCAAACTCGCAGCGCCTTATTTCACTTTTTAAAATAGATTTTTAGAATTGAAATTGTAGGTCATTGACTTCATTGTTTTTTTCTTTTTGTAAAAAAGTTGTCAGGGAGATATACAGAGGAGTTAGAATTACCTTGGTCAGTAGTGGGGGTACATTACTTCCATAAGGTGTGTGTGTGTGTGTGTGTGTGTATGTATGTTTGCATGTTTGTTTGGAAATACTGATGAGTGACTCTTGAACCATGTTCCCTTCAGCCTTTTGGTGGTTAATTGGAGATGAGAATGTCACAGACTTTCCTGCTTGGGCTGGCTTTAAACTGCAGTCTTTAGGTCTTTGCCTCCTTAGTAGCTAAGATTACATGTGTGAGCCATGATACTTATTTTCAGCCGGCCCTTGAAACTAAATTTTCTGTAGACTTGCTCTTGAATAGCCAGATATTTCAGTATGGTATAGATTTTATATGTTTTTAACTACTGATGATTTTCATTTTGATTTTTAAATTTTTAAAAAATATCTGCATACCCAATGCTATGGACATGGTAATGGAAATATAAACATAACTATATAGATATAAAAACCTATGACTCTATAGACATGTTTTATTCCATAAATTGTTTCTATGACATACAAACTCTTCGCCTAATTTTGATTCAGTTCTAAATACTAAGTCCCAGTAATTGTAAATAGAGATTCCCTTCTTGAACACTCGTTTGTTAAAACTGTCATTTAAAATATGATGTAAAAATCATTAATAAATTCTTAAAAAATATATTATACATTCTACAACTATAGAATTCTTTTTGTTGTTTGGAACTGTTATGAGAATTTTGCCAGTGTACTTTCCATTTGAGTAATGTTTTTGAGCACTCCTCTATGGCCTAACCCAAGGCTATTAATTATGAATATACCAACCCCCAACCTGGCTAGTTTATTATTGAAAGCTTTCATTGTCTGATAAGTCCATGTGCTTTTTGCATCATGTGGAGCTAAGGAGTCATCTTGGACATGGGGCTGCATGTAACAGATAACAGGCATTAAACATGTGTAGCTCATCTTATTTATATTTTCATTTACTCATTTAGTTTTTTGCTGGTCTTGGTGACTTGAACTCAAGGTCTGGGCATTGTCCCTGAACTTCCTTTGCTCAAAGCTAGTGCTTGAGCATTGGCTCAAGTAATAGATTCAGTACTACCCATTTATGGAAAAAATAATTTTGGAGTGGTCATCAGCATCTACCTCTGAGCAAAGGGCAGAGCATGAGGGAGTTTTTTGGTACATTTTTAATTGGAGCAAGTAAATATGAATTGCTTTAACTTCAATAAACCTAAGTCATCACTATAATTAGACATTACCTATATATTTACTTTTTTTTCTCTGAGTGACATTGTAACTGGCAGTGCAAGAAGCTTGTGAATAAGTAGATTGCTGTCTCTGAAGAGAATATTCTCTTCATTTTCCTTCTTCATAGGTATAAGACTTTTATGGACGATATGATAATTTATGTCAATGAAGCCATTTCTGACCTCTGTGAACAAGTGTTAGTTTCACTGAAATGTATTCCCAAAGTGGCATTTAATCTGTCTAAGAAAATAATTAAGGGGAGAAAATTCATAACATTAGTTCGGAAAGACCTGTAACAGTTCACATGGGCATAATAAAACCTGTAATGTTTGCCCCATTATATCTTTCAGAATATGCACCGAAGTTTTAGAAGAATTTGTTATTTATGATAGGTCTTAAATATATAAAATTTAAGAGAACCAGTGCAAATATTGACAATTTGAGTAGATTTCTCAGGCTTGTACAACGTATAGGTAAACTAAAACACTTAGAACTTTGTACAGTGTTACTGTAGGATTTTCACTAGTAGCATTTATGTTCCTTGAGCAGTTCTGATATATCTTCTTCAGATTTTTAGCTACCACAAAACTTTTAGCTAAAAGCTCTACTAAGAAAAGGATGAACAGTAAACCATTAATTATACATAATTATGAATCTAAGTTTTTAAAGTGTGTGTAGAAGTGTCAGATTAATTCAGCTACATACACAGTGTTTTCCTGTTTCCACATTTAAATTTTGGTATCTGAAGAGGTACTTGTATATAGCAAATGTGGGTATGGCATTCAAAACAAGACTATAATAAAGCAAATTAAATGTATAAGGAAGGGCTGGGAGTTTATCCTAGTGGTAGAGTGCTTGCCTAGCAGGCACGAAGACCCAGGTTTGATTCCTTGGTCCCACATACATAGAAAAAAGCCAGAAATGGTGCTATGGCTCAAGTGGTAGAGCTCTAGCCTTGAGAAAGTTCAAGGACAGTGCTCTAGTCCTGAGTTCAAAGCCCAGGACTGGCAAAAAAAAATATAAAGGAAAACAATACCATATGAACCTTAGGGAATAGATTAAAGGTATTGTTTTCTTTAGATCATTGACATACACATTGAAATGAGTGACATTTTGAGCTGTTGAGCTATATTTGTGATACTAAGATCAGAGAGAAGGGAAAAAAAAGGAAAACTGCTCTCTTAAAAGAAAGTGACGTCATACTCTTCAACATACAAAATAAACAACCTGGGAGCAGCTTTAGGGCTTTGATATTCCAGCTCATAGATTAGTTTTTGTCTACCTCTCAGATAGAAGCTGGCATTTTGGTTTTAGGACATATGTCATTAAGGAGCTGTTCAGAATGCACACCTATGTCAGGAGCAATGAAAGCCAAACCTTCCAGATGAGGCTTCTGCTTCTCTTTAGCTTCAACTGTCCCTTTGCCATGTAGCTTTATCTAATGACTTTTGTAGGCCTTACCCTAACTCTCTTCCCTTTATTAGGATTGCCTTTGTACTCGATATTTTTTCACCAGCAGTGCTTGCTTTCCTTCTCCATTCTGCCTCATCAAGACCTCATCACTGCATCTTGACTTCCTCTGTACCCTACAGCTTCCTACCAAAGACAGAGGAAAGCTGCCCAGCTCAGCCTCTGGGCCAGTTCCTCCCCCAGTGCTTCCTGGCATGGCTCTTAGCACCAAGAGGCTGGTGGTATTGGTAAGTGAGGAGCAAGGTTCTTCCTCTGCATGTATTCATTTATTCAACACCTACTTAGAACGCACCTACCATGTATCGGACCAGTGTTGGGCGATGAGGTACAAAGTTTGGCTTTCTAAGAGCTTGGCCTGCTATGGGAATCAGGTCAGTGTAAGGTTGAGATGCAGTGGGACAGGAAGTGGAGGAAAGCCTTTGGTTGTTTTGTTTCTAAGGTGGGTAGGATCAACTGGAGTTTAATGCTGAGGAAAAGTGCTCATAGCTGGGGAGAGGGTGAAGACTCAGGTAAAGGGCCCCTGCTAGGGTAGTGCTTCTCTGAAGGCAGTGTAACGGGAATGGGGGCACAGGCACATTAGCTTCGGATCAGAGAAATTCCAACCAGAAGGCAGCTAGAGAGAACCAGTGGCCCAGGAATCATTCTCATCTGATGCCTTCTCTTTCCTGGGTGAGGTAAGAGACAGGCTCATGGGGAAGATGGATTGGGAGAAGGAAGGAAGTGCTAGAGTGTAAAGTGTATGTGAAGCTTGCCAATAGGAACTGAAAAAACCTTGACCACCTCAGAATGTCAGAAGTGAAGTCAGCTTGCCCTGGAAGGGAAAAGGGAGTAAGGGTAACAGATCTGAGCCAGCTCTGGTGGGCACACAGCAGAGAAACAGCTCTGCAGAAGTGGTTAGCTCAGCAGGAACATGCTCTTGCTTGCTGCCAGTACTCTAGGGTGCCCACTGGCTCAGCTCCTCCCAGAGGGAATGTGGGATCAATGAGCAAGGTGAATGGCAGCTAGCCATAGTGCAAGATCTGCAGGACTGTGGGCAAGCCAGGGGCAGATGAGGATAGCTTCTGATTACAGGATAACTGGCAGGTCCTTTTGGTAGCAGCTGATAGAAAAACAAACAAACAAACCAAAAAACGGGAGGCCAGTTGAAAGAATGAAAAGGAAGGGACAATGCAGAAAAGATTTATGGTTGAAAGGCTGTGGTCCATTGGTTTAGTCTTGAATGGAGAGATAAGCTGGCAGAAATATGCAGATCAGTGCCAGGTCAGTACAAGGCACCTCTGTCCCCAGTGGTGGCCAGCTCTAGCAGCTCAGCAAGCCTGCTGGGGCCTCTTCCTCCCTGGGAGCAGAAATGGCACCAGGACCTTCCCTTGTTTCCCAGGATGCTTTTGTATCTGATACTTAGGCTGTTATAAGTCTGTATTAATAATTCACAACCAATTGTTCTTTCACAACCTAAGTATAAATAATTAGCAAGGCACTTGTTTATTATTAAGGAATGGATGTGCTCATTGATATTTTTCATAATCCTACTATGACCTGTGGCAATGCCTGTTGCTGATAAAATGTGATACTGTGAAAATTTCATGAGAGGAAAATAAAATACGAAGGGAGCAAAAGAAATTAAAACTGCTGAAAAATAGAACTAAGTGAAAGTGGTATGAAAAGGAATTACTGGGACTTTTCTAAACCAAAAACACCCATGGGAATATAAGAGTTAAGAAGAAAAAAAATACCACAGACTATTAAATCTCTCTCATCTTGTTCTGAAGATAACCAAGACTAGTAGTTAAAAGTTAAAAAAATATATACACATACAGGTATGAAACAGTAACATTTCAAATTAACAGGTCATCATAGCCATAAAAATTAAAATTTAACTTCTCTTGAAAGAAGATTGAGTTGTATAGGTGTGGCTGAGGCTTCATGAAATACAGGAGGAATAATTTAGAGTATAGTTGAAATGTTTATTGAAATATTTCAATCATCAAAAAATTCATTACTATTGATTTAAATTATTAAATTGTGACATTGTAATTATTTAGTGCTGATGGTAGGGCACAGTTTTAGTGTGAAAAACTAAAATATTTAGACATTGTATTATTATATGAGTTGACATATACATATATGAATATATAGCAATATATCCTAGTGAACTTTGAAAATGAACAGGGTATTTTAATTATGAAATGCTAAAATGTATGTTATTTTTTAGAAGTTCTTTAGGTTCTTAGTAACTTGTAAAAATTACATTTTAGAAATTCATGAAGTACAGCAATATTTTCACAAATTCATGAATAAATAATAACAGAATTGCACATTCTGTGCCTTGCCAAGCAACCTGTACACACAGGAGGTTAGCATTACTGCTTTATGCTAGCATAAGCTCATGAGTCATTCTTTGACAGTCTCATTTTGACTTCTTATCTGCAGCAGGTAGTCAGAAAAATGCTTTAAGGCTGTGTGATATGAGTGCTTGCACACAGCATATCCAAGTGTTATATTAGAATAACTCATGATTTAGTACTGTTGTTATTTTCTCCATACTGCTTGAAGGAACTAACTGAGGGTTGCAGGGTTTAAGTCACATTGTCCTAAGTACCTGGTCAGGAATTTCAACCTCAGTGCCAGCCTTGGAAACCCACTGAGCTGTACTGACTATGACCTGAGAAGGGAATGTGGTGTTCATTTTAATATTCCCCATCCTATGCTCAAATATTAAAGACAACATTTGAAATAAAGGATGAAAAGGAAGTTGCCCAGATTAAGT
Source organism: Megascapheus bottae (assembly GCF_031878675.1). NCBI lineage: Eukaryota > Metazoa > Chordata > Mammalia > Rodentia > Geomyidae > Megascapheus > Megascapheus bottae. Next base: position 19,160,917 of record NC_143510.1, read on the forward strand.
AAGTGATCTTTTTATTACATAAATTATTGGGTATGGTGGCTCAAGTTAACAGTAGCTATGAGAGAGGCATAGGCTTGAGGCTAAATTGGGCTAAAAATGTTGAGACTCCATTCAACCAAGGGGGAAACTGAGTGGCACAGTTTCATGCACCTTTCAGCCCTAGAAACATAGGAAGCACTAGGAGGATGGTAACCTATGCTGGCCTGGGCATGCAGTGAGACTCTATGTAGAAAATAACTAACATAAAAAGGGGCTGGAGGGAGTTGGGAGCGTGGTAGAGTGCTTGCCTAGCATGCATGAAGCCCTGGGTTAGATTCCTTGGTACCACATTCACAGAAAAGGCTGGAAGTGGGGCTATGCTCAATTGGTAGAGCACTAGCTTTGAGAAATCTTAAGTCCAGGCCTTGAGTTCAAGCCCCAGGACTGGTAAAAAAAAAGGGGGGGGGACTGGAGGTGTGGCTCAGGGTGTAGAACCTGCTTAGCAAGTACCACACAAAAAAAAATAAATGTTGCCCCAAATGTCTGTATCCCTTCAGTACTTCAAAATTATCTTTAAGAGAGTGGGTGTATAAAATTAAGTCTTAAAGACTACTGTTCTTCAAAATACTAGGTGGGTGCTCTGTGCTGTGATCAGGACATTGCAGGGCCAGCAGAACCACCCTGTTCCTGTCAATGTTCTGTCCTGACCTCTGAGCCCCTGTCATAGACTCACTCATCCAGCAAATGGTTAGTGAGGGTTCACCCAGTATCATCCCCTGTGCTAGACACTGAAAGTGGAACTTGTTATCACCTTGTTCCCAAGGATCTTGTCGTCTAAGGAGAAAGACAAACATTCATGCATAATGAGAAGTAAATGTAGGACTATAGTGATAATGTGTGTCAAAACAGGCTAGGTACGGTGCCGTGGAAACAGGTAATAGGCAAATCCAACTTCCTTATGGGTATCCAGGTAACAATAATTGATCTAAAATAAGAAGACAGAGTAAATACTTAAGCTAAGCAAAGTTGGGATGAGGATGGGGAGGAAGAAAAGACATTCTGGGTGAATAGAACAGCATGGACATAGGCTCAGCCGATGGCAGGACTTGTAATGATTAGAGAGAGTGGTGGTGTGCCTGAGCTGGGACTCAAGAGGTTGGATGGCCCTTATGCAGCCTTTTGAGCTGCCTTGAGGAATGTTATTCTGTTTTGAGTGGGGAACAAGAACATGAAGAGGAAAAAAAAAGTCACCAGGGTCAGATCCTACAGCTGCGGTGGAGAGCAGATCAGGGGGCAGAGCGGAGTGACAGGTGCAGGCTGAGATGCCATGGAGGAACTCAGAGACATGACAAGGCTAGAGAGGAAAGAGGTTCATAGGTTTGGTTTGAGCAATATGTAGGAAGTAATGCTGACAAGAACTGAGCAAATGTGGGTTAGTGAAAACACCCTGTAGCTTCTGGCAATTGATAATGGGAACCTCTCTAAGATGAACACCTCCAGAGGACCAGCTGCCACTGGGAGTTAACAAGAGGAAATGTCTAGGAGGTACGTGGACAGCAAGTGAGGGCTGTGGAGAACTCCAGACTGACATCTCCCAGAAAGATATGAGTTCTGCTTTTGAGTCCCCACTGCATTTTGAAATTCTCTTGCTGTCCCAGACAGTTACGCTTGAATCATACTCATCTTCCTGTGCTGAGGATTACTTGCCAAGGAAAATCTGAGTCTACAGCCTTTGCCAAATAACACTGGATTTGCAGTTATGTATCATTTGCATAATAGATGCATATTGTGTAGTCTTGAAAATTGTCCTCCTGAGACTCTTAGTATCAGTGATCCCAGACACTGGGAATTCCTCCAGAGGTTCTCTTTCCACCTAGATTCACTTCTTCCTCATCAAAGGCTTGGAACACTAACTAGAAGACTTTCAAGTACAGCTTCAGGTCTAGGTGTCTAGAAGAGGCCAAAGGTATGTTCTTGTGGAAGGTCTCAGAATAAAGAGGTCTCTTACTCTTCCCTTGAGCCACTGTTTGCACAAAAGGTGAGGAAGAAAGGCTGTTCCTCCATACAGAGATTTATATATGGGTTCATCTGCAGCCAGCTCCCTGGGAAGTCTTGATCGCTTTCCTAAGTAGTGAGGAGAAAGTGAGACTAGGATTTGGTTTCTCAGTTACTCAAGGCATAGCTTGGTGAAGCCCAGGATGTCTTAGATTTCAGTCCCTTGATCTCTTGGTAGTGAGTTCTGTGGCTTTGAAAGGTCTGGTGTGGAGCACCAGAGGTTCTTGCATTGTAACAGCTTTGTACACCTGTAACAGCTTTGTACAGAGTCCAGATGATGGAGCTTTCCTGACTTTTCAAACTGGCAGAAAGTTCGGAGGGCCTGCAGTGATGCTCTGATTCAAGATGGTTCTGGTGTTAGAAGTCTACTTCTCTAGAAGTCTACTTCTCCAGAAGTCTAGGAGTGACCCCAGCTGAGAGGTGAAGTCCACAGTGACTGAATTAGGAAAAGGAAGTTACTAGAGGAACCCCTTCCACTCCAATTGATTGGGGCAAAGTTCATCCCGAGTGCCATTCCCTAGCCTGGGGACCACAGGCCTCTTCCAGACCCCTTGTCAGCAGAGAGCTGCTGCCTATCTCTCTGGAGGCCTGGTTTATTTGGCTCATGTCTATTGAGGCTGGGCAGCTGGTGGTAGCCTCTATTAGGTTAGGAGGAGCCCATGGTGGCTGACAGCACATAAAGGCCAGTTTTAGCAAGAACTAGTGGGACATTGAGGGAGACTCAACCTTTACCCATCCATGGTTCCATCTGGGAATGGACATCTTACATAGCTACTCATATTTACATTAATTAGAATCTTCCTTAGACACTGGAATGGGGAGAGAAATTTTTAATGAATTGGGTCATGAAGTTGTGCAAGCTAGTGTGTTCAAACTACAGAGCATACTGGCCATAGGATGGAGATTCAATAAGAGTTGATGTTTTAGTCTAAAATCCAGAGTCTGGAAGGAAAATATTCTGTGCTGGTATCTAGAGGAACTTTGTATTTACCCTTATGGACACCAGTTGGTTAAATAAGGCCTGCCCTCATTTTGTAAGTTTATCTGTTTTACTTAAAGTCAGTTTCTTATAAATGTTAATCACATCTACAAACACACTATCACAGTGGCATCTAAGAGCAGTGTTTGATATCATAGTCTAGTCTAAGTTGACAGATAAAATTAACCATTATAAAAATGTCCTCTACTAAAGAAAGAAGTCATATTTCTCCTGTTATGGGAAAAAATGGGGAGAGAGAGAAAGGGAAATCAAGATGTCTTGATTTTCTTCATAATAACCTTTTTGAGCTTTGAGTCTTCATTGGCCCATACAAGGGTGACATTTGATAGTTGACTTAGCTTAGATCATTTCCCTCTGCTATCACTAGATTGTGTAGGTAATCAACAACAGAAAGTTATTTCCCATACCTCTTAGATGCCAGGCCCCAGTAAGTCTGGTTACATTGCTTTCTGCTTTATAGGTACTTATGGCTTCCTGTGTACTAAGTGGACCAGCCAAATGAGCTCCAAGAGACACCATCATTCACCTCCCACAAGACATGCTTCTTAATGCTGTCACATTAAGGAATCCTCTTTGAGCATCTGAACTTCAGGGAGGTGTGTTCAGACATAGCCATATATTTGTTAGGACTTTTTGGGGCTAGTGTGTGATTATTTTGAGCTGGCCCATGTTGTATTTCTTTTCATATTGAGAATGTAGTCAGTGGACAGAAAAATGCCAACCCTTCCTCTCTTTTGCAAGAGGATAGTTTAAAGACATTCAGAGGTCTGAAATGAACACTTGTTTATGGCATTTTATGGTAGGCAAAGAAGTTTTACTGTGGTGAAAGCTTCTGACAACTGTCTGCAATTCATCTTTACTATTGCTTACATGAAGGAAGAAAGGTGGGAAGGAAAGGAAGGAAGAAAGGAAGGAAGGAATGAAGGACAGAGAGAGAGGGGGGGAGGGAGGGAGAGAATGGAAGGGAAGGGAAGGATACTGTACAGAGAGTAGAGTAGAGAAGGTGTGGTCCTCAGACCTCAGACTGCCTTCATTTCCTTTGAAGTCCACTGAGTTTGGGTCCATTAAAGTGAAGGGTATTCTAACTGTGGAAAAGACCTAGCCACCTCTCTGTTCTTGGGATAGAGTGATGTCAGGACATTCTTACAAGTTCATTAGTTTTCTTGCCATAGAGGCTCAGACGCCAGAGGACATTGTGTCAGTGCAACAAGCCCAGAATCCTAGCAACAAATTTAAAGGACAGAGATTTACTGGAAATGACTCTTTTCACATTTGGAAGTTTTGTTGGCAGCAGGGAAGGCCAGTCTCGCCCTTTGCCAAGATATAGGAAAAAAGGGTAGTTTTCTTTCATGAAGACTTCGTTCATTTACAACCTTTGCCAAACAGGGCAACAGTCAGGAGAAAGAATTGTATGGCCTGATCATGTCATACTTTTCGAAGGTTTATTCATTTGGTCAGCTATGTGTTTCCTCACTGTTGTTGTCTTATTGAGTTGGGGCTTTAACACCAAATGGGAACCAGTCCACATCAGCTGATGTTGCTTCTGTATTATAGGCCATGTTTATTTTCTGATTAAAAGCTTCAGTTAACGTTAAGGCATGACCTCATTTCTTTGGGTTCTAAAGGGTACTCCCTCCTCCAGGAAATTTTACATATTTAAACTTGATTTAAAGTTTAGTTTAATTGGAACTACTGCTTTGAAAAGCAAAGCCTTCCAGATTGCTCTCCATTACAGTTGTCATGATTTACATTAATTGAATATGCTTCTTTAATATTATAGCATTGTGAAATATGTCTATCAAATAGCAAAAGTTGAAAAAAAAATCACATGTTTGCCCTGGCTTGCTGTCCATTTTAATGTAAGTGAATTTCACATCAGATAGCTATATGCTTCTTATATATATATATATATATTATTGTAATTAATAAAAGGGTTACATGATATTTGCCAGATAGAAGGTGCATTAATTCACATATATTGATACCCTTTCACATGTCTTGGTCCCCATTACCCTCCCCTCCACCCCCCCCCCCCCCCGTCTTGGTTTTTCCCCTTCCCTATCCAATTTCAAATAACCAAATACAAATAAATCCAATATATCAGATAACAAAGTGAGATACTGTAACAATATGAGATAACCAAGGGACAGCAAAGGAGATGAGAGATAACATAGTACATTAAGGACAACAATCATTCATTGTATGGCTTTTGTTTCAATATCCTGGAGGTCTTTTCAATTAGCTTCATACTATATGGCCTTATGTATCAAGGTTTTGCTCTATTGCAGGTCTCTGCTAGTAGAGCCCAAGGTTTCTACTGATTATAACAAATGAGGGAAACCATTGAGCCTAATTTCCTTTGAGTCTGGCTTACTTCACTTAATATGATTTTTTCTAAGACTTTCCATTTCCTAACAAATGGGGCGATATCGTTTTTCTGACAAATATATGCTTCTTTTTTAAACTTCATGTAATGACAAGACAATGGTGGCTCATACCTATAATCCTAGCTACTGAGATCTGAAGATTGAGGTTTGAAGCAAGCTAGGCTGACAAACTCAAGAGACTCTTACCTCCAATTAACCAGCAAAAAGTCAGCACTAGAGGAGTGGCTCAAGTGGTAGAGTACTTATTGTGAGCAAAAATGCTGAGAACCCCAATACCAACATGAAAAATAAATACAATGATCATATATTGTTCTTCAAAGATTTACATTGCAGATTTGGGGAAAGAGTAATGTGGAATATGCCTGAAGTTTGCATCATATTTTCAGTTATTTCATATTTCATACCTCAGTATGGTCATCAGTAAGCTATACTTCTCCATTTATTGTGAAGCCAGTTAGCCAGTATGTTAAAGCTGTTTATTTCTAGATAAACTCTAATTTATAATCAAGGATGGGATCATTCTGTTGTGGGTTTTTTTTGTCAGAACTGTTGTTACTGGAAGTGATGCTGTGGCTCATGTGGTAGAGTGCTAGTTTTGAGCTGAAGAGCTCAGAGACAATGCCCAGGCTCAGAGTTCAAGCCCCATGACCAATGAAAGAAAGAAAGAAAGAAAGAAAGAAAGAAAGAAAGAAAGAAAGAAAGAAAGGAAGGAAGGAAGAAAGAATTGTGGAGGCTGTTTTGTAAAATACAAAGCTTGAATAGCAAGCCCCCATTTACAGGTATGAATATTTGCAGAAATAAGAAAGTATTTAAATAGAGCAAATTTGTTTTTAAAACTTTGATATATTTAAGGAAAAAATAATGACTTGATAGTTCTAAGAATCAAAATAATTGGCCACTATTATTACCATATCATCTTTCTGCTTTGCTTGGTGATTCTGCTTTTGTATACTTATAATTGATTGGAAAGTTCTAGAACTTTATGGAAGTAAGATTTTTTTTTTTATTAAATCATCAGTCATTTCCCAGACTCTGGTATTAGACTTTGTGTGTGAGTAGGAGTGCTAGAGGAAATTTTTATTTCTATGTTTTCTGTTTCTTCTCATGGTTTATCTCTTTTAAGTATTCTACTTGGATTCTGATCTCCATAAATTAGAAAGTGAGAATAATGGTAATTCATAATGGATATGGAGGATGTCACCAATGAAAGAGAACAAGATTGTGATTTAAATATTATTACTTATTATTTAACCTTAATAATTTCAGGGCTAAGTAGATGACCAGTGAGAAACTAAGATGAACTGTTTTCTGAAATGTGACAGTAGGTTCATTCTTTCATTTCTAGACATATGGTTGTATCAGTTGCAGAGAGAACTTTTCATGTGATGCTTTTCATTGCTTTTCTGTACCAGAGAATATGACAATTAAACTTCTGGTTAGCTGTTTTAAGGCTTGGAAAGCCCTAGAAAGCCTCTCTGAGGCCTTAGGCTAGGAATGACTCCACTGGGGGAGCCCATAGCTGTCTTGCCACATTTCTATATTAGCTTCTAATCTTGTAGTTGTGAATCATCTTTCTACCATCTCTATAACAAACTTTTAGGATATTTCTGTAGTACCTGGCTCCCAGTGATTGCTAGCTGTTTATTGAGTTAAACAAAACTTGAAAAATTGTAGACTAGAATAGAATAGAATAGGCCATCTTAATCCTGAAATTAGCACAATACTTAATATAAATATTGGGCTATAGATGCCTTTGTCACTGCAGGACACTTCATTTTCCTCCCTCCACACTGGGTACCAAGCAGAAGACAGCATCTGTTTCTGGAAGAAGATGTAGCATTCATCTGGTCTGTTCACTTTTCTCCTTCCTGAAGCTCCAGTCCTGCTAACTAGTGTATGGCCTTGCAGATGACATGGCCAGTATCTGGACTTCTTCAGCTTCCTTTTGAATGTCTTAGAACTGCTCTTACAGCTCTAATGGAAAAAGAGGAAATGAAAACTTGATAGTTTTCCAACAAAGGATCACCTGCCAGAGAAACTTTGGATGGGGAATTGCTGGTAAGAACAGTCCTTGGGCTACAGAAGTCCTTGGTTCATGTAACTTTTGAGTTTCTGCTAAACCTTACACATGTTTAGATTTATAATTCACCAGTCTCTGTTTTAGAACCAGAATGGGAATCACATGGCAAGTTGAAGTCAAACACTTATTTCTCAGCATATGTCTATAAATTCTATGGAAAATGAGACACTTGAAATGCATATAACCTTTCTGGTCTTTATGGAAAGGGGAATGTATGAGTTGTAACTCATGTTTTGAGAATATTAGAGACAAAATAAAATATGGCCACTTATATTTAAAAAAAGAACCAGAATGGCCATTTAATATAGAAAGCTATGTAGTTTTAGCATCAGTGATGGCTGAGTCTGACACTTATGGAATTTGAGTGACATTTACTTTCGCCTTTCCCTTCATTACTTGGTTGACTCACAGTATCCTGTGCAGTGAGTGAGGAATGCAGGACCAGAGAGGACAGCTCCAGTAGCCCTAAGTCATCTGCTGCTAGTTGCAGAGCAATGCAGTACTCCTGTCTTCCACTTTTGTCAAAAGAAAGAAAAACACATGGCAGAACACCCAGCACTGTGAGAACTAGAAGCCAGGAATGAATTCTGCTTGGTCCCCTCAGGACCCTATGACTTCTGGCAGCCTGCTCAATAAATATTTACTGAATGAAAGTCATACGTGAAGGTAAAAAACTGATTATTTCAGTAAATGGCAGGCTGTCAGCAATATGAAATGTGTCATCTTTGCTAGATTTATTGAATTACTGAAAATGTGACATTAACACAGGCTCTACTCATGTGACTGTATAGCAGCTTATAGATCTGTGTTTAGAATTGGAATTGGACAATATGTGAAAACTAACACAAAATAAAACTCCAAATATGCCATTGGATTTCTCTCTCTTTTTTAATTTATTAACATTGATTTTTACATCATATTTCAAATGTCATTTTTAACAAACAAGTATTTAAGAAGAGACTCTCTGTATAAATTTAGGTTTAAAACCTAACTGAAATTAAGCATTAATCTATGTAATAAAACATTGTATCTATAGAGTATGTAGCCCATCATAGATTTTTATGTCTATGTAATTATGTTTATATCTCCAAAACCATGTCCATAACATTGGATACCCAAATATTGAGGTATCGCTATTGTACTGTTTGGATCTAATATCTGCATGTTAAGGATACCATGCGCCTTTTGTTCTTTTGGTCTTGACTTATCTCACTCAACATGGTTCACTCTGGCTTCATCCACTTCCCAGCAAATGCCATTATTTTATCTTGTCTGTTGGCTATGTAGAATTACATTGTGTATATATATATATATGTATATATATATATATACCACATTTTCTGTATCCATTCATCTGCAGTAGGGCATCTGGATTGTTCATCACTTGGCTATTGTGAATAGTGCAGAGATGAATATAGCTGAGCAGCTGTCTTTATCATATCCTGGGTTATGGTATTCAGGATAGATGCACAGAGTGGTATGGCAGGGTAGTAGGAAAGGTCCATTGGCTTTTTTTTCGTATATTTTTATTGTAATTAATAGAAGGGTTACATTATACTCACCAGATAGAAGGTGCATTACTTCATAAACATTGATACCTTTCTCATGTCTTGATCCCCATTTCCCTCCTCCGACCCCCACCCCTCATCTTGTTTTCTCCCTTTCCCTATTCTATTTCAAATAACCAAATAAGTATATATACAATATTTCAGATACCAAGGTGAAATACTGTAACAATATGAGATAACCAAGGGACAGCAAAAGAGATGTGACATAACATAGTACATTAAGGACAATAGTCATTCATAATATGGCTTTTGTTCCTGGAGGTCCTTTCATTTAGCATCATAGTATATGGCTTTATGTATCTAGGTTTTGTTCTATTGTAAATCTCTGCTAGAAGAGCCAAGGTTTCTACTGATTATGACAAATCTGGGAAACCATTGATCCTATGTTCCTTTGAGTCTGGCTTACTTCACTTAATATGATTTTTTTTCTAAGTCTTTCCATTTCCTTACAAATGGGGCGATGCCATTCTTTCTGACAGCTGCATAGAATTCCATTGTGTATAAATACCACATCTTTTTGATCCACTCATCAATTGAGGGGCATCTGGGTTGGTTCCATATCTTTGCTATAGTAAATAGTGCTGTAATGAACATTGTTGTGTTAGTAGATTTAGTATGTCCTTGTTACTGGACTATTGGGTAAATGCCAAGTAGTGGAATTACTGGGTCATAGGTGAGTTCTATGTTTAGTCTTTTGAGGAACTGCCATACTGCTTTCCATAGTGGTTGAACGAGTTTGCACTCCTACCAACAGTGTAGTGCATTTGTTGTTATTAGATTTCTTGATCTTGGCCATTCTAACTGGAGAGAGGTAGAATCTTAGAGTTGTTTTGATTTGCATTTCTTTTATGTCCATTGGGGTTTTTTTTAAATGACTAAGCAGACAAGTGTTGCTGCAAGAGGGAAGTGAACTGACTGGTTATATTACCTTCTACAAAGTATAAGATAAATTTTGATTCATGTGTACTACATTTCTTTGTGTGTATGTTGGGACTGGAGTTTGAACTCAGAGCCTTGTGCTTTTGATTAGGCTTTTTCACTCCAGAGTGCCATTTTAGCCACACCTCCATGTCTGGCTTTTTTGCTAGTTAATTGGATATATAAGAGTTTCACAGACTTTTCTGCCTGAGCTGGCTTTGAGTCATGATCTTCATATTTCACCCTCCTGAATAGATTGGATTATAGGCGCATGAGCCATTGATGCCTGACTCTATTTCTTTTCCCCCCAAAAGTTTGAATGTTCAAAAGTGACCATTATGAAGAGTTTTTTTTTTTTAAATCACCATTTATCTCATGGGAAGGGTAGCACTGAAAACCTTTATTCAAACTGGAAAAGTGAATGCAATATCTTAAAAAAAATAATTGCTAGATACTGCTTTCTGGCCCAGTAAATGGAGCTGTTGGCTATGTGTTTCGTAAGGATTTTGCTAACAGAAATGTGAAAGAACTAGCTGAATGGTATTCTATCAGTAACCATAGCTCCATGGTTTTTCCGGCCTGGGATCTGTTAGGAATGCCCACCAGGTTGAAGAACTTAACTTTTAGTTAAGGGAGGGTCAGAGATGATGAGATTGACAAGTGTGTCTTTCCTATGCAGTGTTGGAATTTGTGGAAACACCATTCTCTTTTAGGAACCAGAAGCTTCCCTGGGAGAGCCATGCACTCTGAGAAGCATAGGAGGCCTTTTCCTTTTAACAAGATATATTTAGAATGGAAAAATACATAACAAACAAAAAACCTAAAAAACCAAAACTCTCATAGTGGAGGAGAAAGCTTTTCTACAGAGAATGCTCCCTTCCAAGCAAGAATTGCTCTTCAGGGTTAGTTGACTTTTCTTTTGAAGTGCATTTCACAGTCCTGGTAAAGATACAGTACACATTTTGTAATGTCATACCATTTTTGTTGAAGATGCATTTTGTTTCCTTTCCTTGAGGGGAATGGAAGACATCTTGAGCTTTAGGAGGAAGCCTTCCCTGATGAGTAGCTACTGTCTGGACGGCCTCTAGGTGCATGGCAGCCTCAGCTGGCACAAAGAACATGCCATTTATGATTTCTATACAGCAGATTGAAAGGGCTGCCTTCTGTCCTTTGGCTGTGTCTGTATTACAGCTCTGTAAACTGTAATTTTGTGGCCTTCAGAACTACAAATTATGTTTAAGTGGTTACCCTGACTGAGCAAGCTGATTTGTATCCAGTAGGTAAAAATACAATGTAATTTGCATTTATTAAACCTTTAAGCTTTCAAGTAAAGTGACTTTTAGTAACATTGAGAGAAAGGCATGTAACATTTTCATAATAACGTGATTATAATATTAGTTTTTAATTCTTTTTCAGGTTATATCTGTGTCCTAGTTTTTTGCATAATGTCTGACACAGGGGGGTCATTTAAGTCGTTTTTGATTATTTTTTTGTGGCCATTGATTCTGTTCTAATTGAGACTATTTTTGTTATCTCTGTCTGCCTGTTGGCTTGTCTGTCTGTCTCTCTTTGCGTCTGTCTGATGGTTAGTCTTGTATTTTGTTTGAGTAGTGCAACTTTTGATTCTAGATAATTTGAGACAAGAGTGGAACTTTAGCAGTGATGTTCATTTATCAATTTTTAAAAATTTTTTATTATGTTTAAGTAGTTGGATAAAGGAGTTGCCATCAACAAAGCAGATCTTGAGTGAAGTGCATCTGGATCAGTGTCATTCCTTTCAGTCAACATTCTCACCCCCCAACCCACCCATTTCCTTGCATTTTACAATTTTTAGGTTGTGTATTGAATTTTTTGCCATTTAACGAAGTAGCTTATTTTTAAGCAATTGATTTTTAAGACTCAAAATGTTATTTCTTCTAAAAATTGCAGCTTGGCTTATGTTTATGATGAAACCTTCTTTCCAGTCAATCACTCCTGAGTTCTGGGGCCATTTTCTGGGTGCTTGCACTGGGCAGAAACATAGAAGGAAAAATGGAAGGATGTGACATCTGATTATTCCTGTCCTCACAGAACCCAGCATTTGGACATGAGTCTGCCCTGTCTCATCGCTGTCAAGCATTGAGATGGGCTCAGTCCAATCAAGATGATCTGTGATATATACTATGTTTGACCTCAAAGACTTCACATAAAAAAAACATAGTTTTTTTTTCTTTCACAATATGGTAAAAAAGAATACAGTAATGTTGAAATGAAGGCTTCTGGATGCTTAGGCTAACCAGAAAGCAGGGGTACAGCAGAGGCTGGACCAGAGCTGGTCCGGCTTCTCATCTTGATGCTGTAGAGAGCTGCCTGAGTTTGCTCAGCACAGCATTAGTGCTCTGCAAAGCTTTAGAGGCCACCAACCAACTACCTTTCCTGTTGTTCGAAGAGAACAAAGTGTTGATAAACTCACTGGGAGCTCTGCAGTCATCTTTACCATTTATATATATGCAATTAGCTTGGGGGTTAATTTCAGGTGAGCTCATTGTTCACTGGCTACTAAAGCTAGTAAATGGGTCTTGTCATGTAAATGTCTTATGATGCCAGCCAGCTCTCAGCTTTCCTGCTGCTCGCCTAAGGCAAGTAGTTACTTTTCTCAATATATAAAATTGATAGTAGTGATTAAGGTTTGGGGCAGGTCTTTCTGGAGAGTACACAGCCAGCTAGGGAGGATCTGGGAAGAAAACTCTGGTCTGGCTGGCAAAGTGAACAAGGATGGGCCGTGAGAGAGGCAGGGGCCAGGCAGAGCCAACTTCACAACCTGACTTTGCACTTAGCATCTAGCTACAGCTTTGAGCCCTGAATCACAGCACCCAGCTAGAAAAAGGTTTTCAGAGAGAATTTAATAAAGGAGACTGGAGACTGTATAGGAAAAGCCAAGAGGTCAAACGGGATTACTGAAATCACCAGAGGTTGTCAGCAGCAGAAACTGCCCCCATTCCAAGGCAGGGCCACAGAAAGCAGATGGGCATACCAATCAGAGGAGATTCCACTTCTGCTAATGGCCCTTTCTTTCTGCCCCCCCCCTTCACCCCCCAGCAGAGGGAGGAGGGAGCATCACCGTATTTGTTCTTCCTCTTGCCTAGTCAGCTTGTGAGGCTGCCGCCAGAGCCTCCTGGGTATCACCCAACAGTTGGGGGTTCTGGAGAAGTTGTGGAAGGGCCAGCTTCTGCCAAAGAGAGCAGAGCTCAGAAGGGAAGGAACCAGGTCTGTGTGGCCTAACTACTTACTTAACCCTCAGGTGATAGGTCCTACTTCTCAAAGGTAAGGCCTCAGAAAGAGGATGTTTTATAAAGGACCATTTGGAAGTAAAAGTGTTTTGCAAAGATTATTTCCTAAGCCTCTTTCCTTTGGACTAAAGCAGTTAGAGCCAAAAGACTTATCATGAGGCGTAGAATGCTGGGTATGGGACATATCTTGCTGGTGTCTCTGAGCACTGTGAGCAACTGCAGATTTGTTCTGAGCCCTGTACTTTATACTTCTGCTACTTGAGTTGTATTCCTGGCTCTTCTGTTTTCATGGTGTTTTAGAAATAAAGTTTCAATAACTTTACTGGCGCTAGTATTCATCTTAAGATCCTTCTGCTTTCACCTTCCAAATAGTTGGGATTACAGATGTTCACTGGATTTTTTTTTTATTATAGTACATGGTTCATTCTCTTCAGAATTTTCTTCCTAATTCATAAAGAAAATCTATTACATTTTCTAAATCAAAGAAGCTTTCAGTTTTGTTGGTTGATAATGAGCTGTAGGAACTGATACCGGCTTTACAAAAGCTGTTTTTTCTCATATTTATAGTCCTGTCTATTTTGAAAAGCCCTTCGTCTCAAGTTATAGTCCTATTAAATTAAAAAAATAGCTTTACAGTAATGCTTTTTAAAGCACAACTAAATTACTTCCAAAAAATTTATAATTGGAATGAAACATGGCTCAGCTAAAACTCCATTTCTTTCCAGAGGACAAAATGGGATTTCTGTGTTGCTGTTGTGGTTTCCAGTAAACTCAAGTGAAATTTGCATCATATTTGGGCTGGGAAGAAAGAAAGATACATGAAATTAGATTGAAAGATAAACTTTTTGCCAATCTAATTTTTAGATGCAATTCTTAACATACCATAAGCTACATGTAGATCAACTCAGCAATTTTGTGAAGGCTTTATGGACTTCAGAGTTAGCTGAATTTTGAGGTGACTACGGGATCTAGGAGAATCCTACATTGTCAGGGGTGACATAGCAGCAATGATATAATGATTTTTACTTTTTATGATGATTTTTAAGATGAAAGTACAGTATACATGCATATGAATAGGGCAGAGGTAAAGTAGCAGTGAATTTGATTTGTTCCCCAGAAACACTGGTCTGTTGGGGTCAGTTGGAACAGCCCACTGATCAGTTCGTTCTGCCTTGCCTGCCTCTCACTTCCTGGTTTCAGAGCCATGAACTTGCACATTGCCTCTTTGAGTGACCATGTCCTTTTGTGAAGGGTTTCCTGACCACCGCTACCCTGCATGGTGCTCTCTGGGGTTTCCATTGCCACATCCCCAGCCTGTAGTACTACTGTGTACCCCTCCCACCCACTTCCTCTCACCATATGAACAATACAAGGCAGTGGGAGAGGCACAAAGTGAAAATGAGGAATCAGAGTTACAGTATCCAAGAGTGTTCACTGAGCCTAGGCCTCATAGGCCTCATGAGCACCTCATGGGAGCCCTGAATCAGTGGACTCTGCCAAGCAGAACATCCTGTGTGCTCCAACCAGATGAAAATGGACATCTAGCTGGGGCTGGTGAGAGATAGGGCAGGGATAGAGCTCTGGCACAATGAGTCACACCCATTCGGCTTCTTCAGTGGTCCCTAGAGCTCCCTATCCACCGGGCTCAGGGTGATAAAACTTGAACAGGTACAGATGGGCACCAAGGAGGATCACCTGAGTGCACTGAAAGAGGTCAGGCCTCCAAGTAGAAAGTGTCTATAGACATCTCTGAGCTGCCCGCCTGCTGCTCAGGCGCTGGCCCCTCAGGGGTTTTACCTGAATTTCCACATAATACAGATTTAATACATCATTGAAAGGTCCTTTTCAAGTAAGATAACCATCATTTCTGTTTTTCTAGGACAGCTCCTGCAGTGGCATATTTATTAGTATCTACTTTTACGAGTAACCACTTGTGGTGTTGCTCCACTGGCCCACCAGTTATTGGTGACACCAGCATCCTCATGGGTGCTAATATATCCCCTCCTCTGGGAGCCTTCTGCTGGTGCATGTGTGTGATTTTATTCCCAGTATTCATTCTCTCTTTCTTCCCTCCCTCCTTCTTCCCTTCCCCTCTGCCCCCAAACGATGACCTTTAGGAGAGTCACTGTGGATTGCATAACGGGAAAGGTCAGCTTTAGAACTCAGAGGTCATAATCGTATTTAAAACTGGTAGGTGGTGATGGCCACTTGATTCTTGGAATAAGCATGTGGCATCCAGGTTTGGGATGGTTAGTTTGTAAGTAAGCTCAGAATCCTTGTTTTTACTTCTAAACTTAAATGAAATAAAATATCGTAATTAAATATGGCATTTTAAATTTGCATTGAAATACCTATATATAAAATTTAAGCATGCCTTGGAAATGCTTCTTCTTCATTCTGAAGTATATGAGGCTTTATTCCCTCCTAGGGCCAAGTCTCAGAACTGAAGATTACAGTGTGCGCTGTGTTCATATTTGAGAACACATAAGATACTGTGCATAGCTATAGAAGCTTCTGGGTTTTATTGGCACCACAAAATGGTGTGGAGACTATTGATAGTGTGTTGGGTGTTGTATTATCTAAAGCACGTTTAGGAAGCTGCACATTGGATGAATTTTGTATCTGCTGCATGAAATTGTGTTTTGTTACCGGTGGTTTTTCATTCAGAAGATGGAACTTCTAAGCCACAAGGGCTGAAAATGATGACAGATTCATTGAAGTAGTTAAATTGCTTTAGTCACTGGCAGCATATACCATTTAAAATGCATTAATGATGAGCTTTTGCTGGTTTTTAAAATTGCTTTTTATTTTAGTTTGATGAGCTAATTAATCTAGAAAACACTTGTGGTTTTACAAAGGTAGGATGATTCAGGAAAATGGCAGAATCCAGCCTTCTACAGTCCAAATTGGCATTGCTCTGTCTTACAAATGCTCTAGATTAATTGCTTGAGTCTTCTGGATTCCTTCCATGCAGACATTGACATTTTTATTGATTTCTTAACCCAGTGTGGCTTTTAATAAAAAAAAAAGGAGGGGGCTACCTTGGTATGACATTAAAAGAAAAACTGTGCTGTAGTCCAAGTAGATATAAAGGCTGTTAAGGCATAGCTATGCCACTTCAATAGATAAATTAGGTTAGAAAATCTTTGATTTACACATGACACCTCTAAATAGAAAAGCAATGGTTTCGAATCTTCTGTAATTTTCCATTATTAAAATTTGAGTTACAACAATGTGTTTTAACATTTCAAGATAATTGTAACTGTTTAAAAACTATTCTTAGCGTACCAGTTTCTTGTGTGTTTCTAAAAGTGATCCATCTAGTGGTGATCTTTTTGTTCAGCCAGTTATTTGTGGGGGGAGGGTGTCAATGAATTGTTTAACATTTAAACATGATATATTCTTTTGCTCACTTTTATTAGAATGTTAAGGCTAAAACAAAATAAAATATCCATAGGAATGGATTGGTGGTTTTTAAATTTGTAAGATAAATGAGACTTTTTCCATTTAAAGTAGGCGGTGACTTTTCTTTGCATCTGTGAAAGCTGTTATAGGTTCTGTACGTATTTGTATTGGTTCTGTCTGGAGCAGGGAGCCTGTACGCCTAGGCTGCAGAGGCTTCTACAGAGACTGGCCAGTCTCATATCTAGTATCCCAGAGCTTACATTTAGCTTTTTCATGCTTGCTTTCCCCTTTCCTGCCTCAGATCTCATGAGACTCTTCAGATATTGCAATCTTTTTCCTACCTTGTTTTGTTTTTGCTGGTCCCCCTGACTGGCCTTCCATTCCATTCCATTTTCTATCAGGATCCAGCTCAAAGCAACCCTTTGGCAAAAGCTAGAGTAATGAATAAGCCCACTTTACTACATTTGATTTTTGCTTCTTCAGATACAGAGTTTGTCTCCTGAGCTATTAAGTTTCTCTTCTTTACTATATAAGTACTCTTGGCTCCCTTTTCTCTAATCTGAACAAAGACACCTTCCTCTCTAGCTGCCAATTCACTGCCCTCCCTCATTTACCTTACCTCACTCCCTCACCTGTATTCACTCACCTCACCTCTCACAGTCTCAAGCTCCCTCCAGCCTTCTTATCCATCACTTCAAAACTTTGCTTGATCCTTGGAGGTCAGGAAATAATTAATGTGAAATAATATTAATGTGAAAGAGTGTGGAAGAGGAATAAAGTAACAAACAAAAACCAACCATGAGACATATAGAGAAAATAAAATGGCAAATGTGAATCTCGCTATACAAATAAAAATGTTAAGTGTTAACAGATGAAATAATCCAATCAAAGGCAAAGAAACACATGGACTTGAAACAGAAAAATTCAAATTTATGTTGTCCATTAGGTCCTCAGATAAAAGAGACTTAATATAAAATGATGAAAAAAATTTATTATGTAAAGAGCAACCATAAGACCATCTTGTTTTCCTGTTGCTGAGGCTTGAACTCAGAGTCTTGCACATATTCAGCATTTTTGCTCATAGATGGCCTTCTGTCACTTGAGCCATACCTCCAGTTCAAGTTTTTGGCTGATTATTTTGGAGTTGGTGCCTCATGGACTTTCCTGTCCAGGCTGGCTTCAAATATTGCTCCTCTAGTTCCCAGCCTCCTGAGTAGAAAGGATTACAGGTAACAAGATTAGATACAGTAACAACATGAAATAAATCATAAGGGAAAAAAAGAGAAAAGAAATAACTTCACACAGTACATTAAAAACAAGAATCACAAAGATAACTTCCTGTTTCCATAGCTGAAAGTTCATTTCACTTAGTCTCTCATATTGAATATATGTTTAATTGTTTATTTGAAATAGGGAAGGGAAGGGGAAAAACAACATGATTTGGGAGGGGAACTGGGGGAGGGAAAGTGGGAGAAAACATGAGAAAGGGTATCAAGGTTCAAAAAGTAATATACCCACTACCTGACGAATGTAACTATAACCCCTCTATACATTATTCTGAAAATAAAATACAATAAAAGAAAGAAGTGAATACAGGTGTGAGCTACTGGTATCCATTCTGGAATATTTTCAGTATTACTAAATTATGCACTTAAAGAATGTTAGGTTGGTCAATTTTGTATTAATTGTATTTAACAGCAGTTAATTTAAAAAATATTCTCCATGTAATACATTCAATCTAGTAAAGTTTTATATTTTAAACCACTTTTGATTTAGCATTTTAGTTATAGACTTTGAAAGAGAGGTCATATTAGTAACACTGCACTCTTTTTCTTCCTATCAACAAACATAATTTTGCTTTTCTTTGAGATGTATTGGACAGCTTTCATTGTAGCATGGCACTATGCTCAGGGAAGTATTCAATTAATTAACTAATTAAAATGTTTCTAAAAGTGAATTATGTTTCTTAGAAGTATGTGCTCCATTTGGGGAAAGAATGTTCACAGATTTTTATAAATACCTGTTATCTGTGTGTTACTTTCAACACAAAAAAAGTCTCAGGAGAAGTAAGTAATCACAGATTTTCCTGAAGACCTAGGATTTTAGCATGACCTGTAGGGTAGGATAGAATTTAGAGATGCGAAGATAAATCAGAGAATGATAATGGTTAGGGAAGTAAGCACTGGCCTGGGGGTGGCCGATGAGCCTTAATATGCTGTATTGCAAGGATCTGTGGCCATCTGATGGGAGGACTTACATTTAGAGAGAAATGGAAAACCACTGGGAAGGATCTTGAGAACCTGGATGTAGGACATTGTATTGGATGTAGCAGTAGGGATTTTTTTTAAATTATTGCTGTTATTTTTAAACAGTAGTGTAACATTATAATGAAGCTCAACTAACTGGATTCAGGCAGTCTGGGCAGCAGGGTGTGAGCAAGGATGCAGAGTATTTAAGGGCTCTGATGTTGTACAGACTGAGGCAAGTGTCTGTTTCTCAAATCCCCATTTCTTCACTTGAAATGAACATACCTACCTCCGAGTTCTACCATGAATTAGAGAAAAATAAAACATTTAACTTCAGTGCCTAGCCATGGAGAGCACTGAATAACTGATAGAAATATCAATCATTATATTACTATTTGTGATAATGGTAGTGTGTGGTGTTACTACTCAAGATTTGGAACTTCCTAAAGATGAGTCTCCTATCTTGCTTTCCTGTTAACTCCTGTCTTCTAGCGCAGCCTCACCACTTCTGAGGGGCAAGTCCACTCATCTCTGTGAACAAAGGCCATGCATAGGATGAGGGACAGCTGTGCACATAGGAAATGCTGTGTAATTAATCAGAGTAACCCATGCACACCATGATAAACTCCTAGATGAGAAGATTCTGAGAGATGGAACTGGAGTGAGGTTAGAAAGCTCATCAGGAAGATAAAAAGAGTTTAAATCTGTGTCTTTATACATTCAACTTTTATCTTTGTACTTCTTTGAATTGAAAGGTCCTTTTGTACTAAGGTTCTTGAAAATTCCTTTATGAGATTTTTGATATGAGTGTTATGTAGTCTTTTCTTCTTTAAATTGAAGGAACAGTAAATGGATTTCTGCTTTTAAAAAAAGAAAATGTACTGTGCATGAATTGTAATTTTTGGTTACGTTAAAGAATTATTATTTTTCCAGGGCAATCATTGGCTTTATTAAAATTCCCAGTTCATTGAAATGAGGTACTATTTTGACTGCCAACAGCATGTAGAATCTAAAACAAGGCCCATTCTCCTATAGAGTTTACCTTCTCCTTGAGGAGATAAGACTAACCCACATAAAACAATTAGGGAACTGAATAAGACTATCATTAAGTGTTAAATTATAGGATAGAAACTATAAATACTCTAAGATTTTAGGAATGAGGCAAAAAGAAGGCTGGTCCACTGTGTGGGTTCATGAATGGTTTGCAACTTAAAAAGAATAATAGAGAACTGTGTTTCCCTTTTATAGGATTCATTATTTTGTTTCTTTCCTTGTTTTTCTGAAGACACACATGCTTGAAACTTTATACAAATATAAACCATTGCATTAAGGAAAGTCTCAGAAAGAATTTTTTTCCTATACAAAAGGATAGAAAAAATTAAGTGATTTTATAGTACATTGTCAGTAAAACAGTGCTTCTCTAAATTGTGTGTGTGTGTGTGTGTGTGTGTGTGTGTGTGTGTGTGTGTGTTTGTGTGTGTCTTGAGACTTCAACTCAGAGCCTGGCACTGGACCTTAGCTTTTTCAACAATGGTGCCACTCCTCTCTTGGCTTTTTGGTGATTACTTGGAGATAGGGTTGCAAAAGCTTCATGAGAAGCTAGGATTATAGTTATGAGGCACTAGTTCCTCGCTCTAATTTTTTTTGTGTGGGTCATGGGGCTTGAACTCTGCCTGGGCACTGTCCCTGAGCTCTTCAGCTCAAGCCTACCACCTTACCTTTGAGCTAAGCCACACTTCCCGTTTTCTAGAGGTTAGAGATAAGAGTCTCAGGTCCTTTTGTGCCTGGGCTGGCTTTGAACCTGGATCCTCAGATCTCAGCTTCCTGAGTAGCTAGGGTTACAGGCATGAGCCACCACGCCTGGCAAAATTTTTTTTTATTTTTAATAATTGTGAAAATTATTCTTTTCTGTGGTAGAACTGGCCTAGGACCATAGCTTCACTTCCAAATAGACAGATCTCTTTGAACCATTCCTTCTAACTCCAAACAACCTCTTGTTTGCCCCTTTTCCTTTGATCTCCAAGCCAGTGCCAAACTTAGATATTTTAAAAAAGGAAGAGAATAAATTCTTTCTAAGCTCACTTAAAACAATGAAGAAGCAACATGATTTAAGGGGGGGAAATGAGTGATAGAGTACTTTTAGAATTGATCATACATATCAGGGCTATAATCCCAAAATTCAAGAGACAGAGACAGGAGAATGTAGCCAGCCTGGTCTACCTAATGAGTTTGAGGCTATGCTTGGCTGAATAATAGGATTCTATCTAAAACAACAATAACAAACAATTGATTATACTCAGACACATTATGAGTTCCACTTGTGTGACTTTTTAAATTCAGTACAATTATTAGAAAGTTATTAATAAAGTTATATAAATGACATCTTCAAGTAGCCATATAGTATAGGAAGCCAACAAACTCTATAATGTCTTTAATATAAAGTTACCATCTGCACAGATGAGAAATTGACAGTTTTCACATTAAATCAGATCGCTTAACCAGTATTAGGATTAATCATGAATTAAAAGGCCATAGCATCAATATTTTCCTCAGAATGTAAAGTCTAATTTACAGGCACTTAGTGCTTTTATTACTGTTTTTTATTACTGGAGAAAAGCAATGAATTTTATTGCAGTTTACATTAGACACAGATGTAGATTATGATTTAGCAAATTTACTTTGAATAAATACTTTAGTAGTAATGAAAATGTTTCACCAGTAGTGGTACTATTGTATTTTATTGTAGTCCTCTGATTTCATAGTTAAAGAACTCATCATTTTAAAGACAACTGTTAACTCATCATCACATAAAACAGTTTGGAAGTTTATATTATAGGCATAGAAAGTTTTGTTTCTTTACCTCTAGTGGTTTTAAAACCAGTGACAGATTTTTCTATACTGCAGTTGGAATTGGTGTGAAGAAGAAATCTTCTTAATAAACTTGATCACATAGTGTTTTTGAGTGAGGTCTTTAATTATGATTTAGTCAAAAATATTACCAGAGCTTATGAGAATTGACTTTTGTTTTGTAATTTTATATGTGGATTTTGAATGATAAGTTCTTACAATTTTAGTTACATTGGTGGGATTTTTAAAAGTTAAATAAAAATAATTTTTAATAAAAATAATTGTTAAAAAATGAAGTTGCCAGGATAAATTGTGTCCTTAAGAAAAGTCTCTTAAGAAAAGAAAAGTTAATGTAAGATTCTGAGAAGTGGTTTAATTATTTGTCTCTTAGAGATGTGGAAATGCAGCCACATGAAGTTTTGAGAGGGAATCTGGCTTTGACATTCCCCAGTACATCTTGGCATCATGCCCATTCATTCAGTTGCAGTCAAAGCTTTGTAGTTGCTTAATTAGTAGCCTCCGTTGAACAAAACTCAGAGAATGTGCTATTCATTCTGTTTCTTCTGAAGCAAATCTTAAGTGATCAGACTATTGCAATCACATATTTACAATGGTATTTTTTTATTTTTCTTTCATGAAGAACAATCTCAGCCTTAATTATATTTTTACCAGCATTTGATATAGGGTACACAAAACACCAGGTCAACTTAAAGCTCCTTTCAGATACAGTCTTGTCATTATAACAGCTCCATTAATAAGTACTATAAATAACACAAGGGTGGGTATTTTTGATGCCTATTTTACATGTAGGGAAACTGAGGCACTGAAAGTATGCAGTTCTGGCTCACACTCTGTGGCCCACAGTATTTCAGTGGGTGATTACTAAACTAGAAACTATTAAATAAGTTTGCTTGAAGTTGGTGTAAGGAAAACCATTTATTTCTGTGGTTGATTCTGCTGTTTTTATTGATGAAATGTATTACTTATATCTATAAATTCAGTAATTTCTTTTTCCTCTCATTATTTCTTATTTTGAGTACCCTTAAAATTTCCTTCCTAATCCTTAAAATACTTAACATTTGCCTTTACTTGAACATTTGAGTCAGGCATTCTTTCCAAGAAACAGTCATCTTTTTCTTGGCCTTCTACAGGTTATGCCAGCAGTCATGACTCTCAACTTCTGAGAGGGACTAGGTGTATATCACTCCCAGATTCTGGAGCTTCTGAAACCAAACTGTGACCCTTTCAAGACTACCAGGTTAGAATCCCTAACCTGGGTGGTAGTCTTGAAAGGGTCAGAATCCCTAACATGGGTAGTTCCTCTAGGCACTACAGTCTTCTGAAAGAAAATAACTTTCCTACAACCCCTATTCCTTATAAGTAGTACATTGTGAGCTGATGGTCCAGCAGACAGCCACTGATTGTCAGTTGAGCTGCTACATCAGTGTAAGTGGGTCACCTACCTATATGTGCATTCTGTTGTATCTTTAAAACAGGGTCTATCTGTGGGGTCCAGACTGACCTTGAAGCTGCAGTATGACTTGCAGTATGACTGAGTTATGTCTAGTTGTGTGTCTGTTTGACACTGCTTCATCTCATTTTGGAAAATTCTAGGGCACTATCTCCAAACGTTCATTCAACTCTTTTGTTTCTCTCTTAGATTTCATTTTCACATATGTTGGATAATATCCCTTTAATGCTCTTTTGTCAGTCTTTATTTCTTTGTGTTTTAGTAAGGATAATTTCTATTGATCTTCTAGTTCTCTCATATTTTCTTGGCTTTGTTTAGTCTGCTGATCATCCTATCAAAAGACCATTGATCCTGATATTGTAGAATTTTAAAAATAAAGTTTCCATTGAAACAATTTGTCTTTCTATATTAAATATCTGATCTAATTAAGCACATTTGTTTACTTTTCCCCCTATGAGATCCTTCAATATATGTATGAAAGTTGTTTGTAAAGTTCTTATCTAACACCAGTGCAATGGCTCATGCCTGTAATCCTAGCTACTCAGGAGGCTGAGATCTGAGGATCAAGGTTCAAAGTCATCCCTGGCACTGAAGACTATGAGATTCTTATCTCCAGTTAACACTAGAAAACCATAAGTGGTGCTATGGCTTAAGGGGTAGGGCAGTAGCCTTGAGCTGAAGAGCTCAGAGAGAGTGGCCAGGCCCAGAGTCCAAGTACCACAGCTCCACCCCAAAAAGTTCTTTTTTTACATATATTTTTTATTATAATTAATAGAAGGGTTACATTGTATTCACCAGATAGAGGGTGCATTACTTCTGAGTCTGGCTCTATTGAATGTTTTATCTCTTGACAATGAATTGTTTTTCTCTTTGTGTGTCTTACAGTGTTTATTGAATGCTAGAAATCATGTTTCATAGAGACTGAGATATTTGTGCTCAGAAGTGGGCATGCCAGGTCATTAGTATTGAAGAAAGTGAGTCTCATCAGTAATTGACAAAGTTGAGGTTCTAGTTGCCATTGTTACTGTCAGTGCAACATTAGCTTCAACTTCTTCCATTGGTAATCCACTCTTATGCTATGTTTTGGGTTGGGGTTAGAAGTTTGGAGGATTTACTCTAGGTATTTCTGTTTTACTGTCCATGTCAGCTGTCATTTGTGAATGCCTGTGACTTACAGAGTTTCTTCCCATTCACTTTGTCTTTTTCTTGTGGGAAAGTTTACAACTCCATCTTAGGTCTTTGGTGGGATCATAAGATTTCTTGGTTTTTCTGATCCAGTTATAGTTTTAAGCAGTGCTATGCACCTGGGGCTCCGATTCAGGCCTTGTCAACATTTCTGCACTGTTCCATGTAGTGGCCAAACTCAGCCATTTGGGGAGAAGATAGCTTTCTGTTACTCTCCTGCTCATAGAAGAGTCTGCATGTAGGCTCCCGAGTCTAAATGGTTCTGCTGTCCCTTGGGGATCTGAGTTTTTTTCTGGTTTTAGAGGCATATGGATTTGTTTCTTGCTCTTCTAGTAGCCTTAAGAAAGAGTGCTGCTATTGTTCTTCCCCCAGAGGCTTAGTGCATTCGCTTCACATGAGAGGTTTTGCAAAGTAGAGTTTCATGTTGTGCTCTAGTGGAAGCCTCTAAGCTCTTGTATGCCTAATGCCAGGAGTAGACTTACTGTTCTGCTTTGCCTACAGTATTTCTCAGGAGCACCTATGGAAAGGACTTATAGATGAGAGCAATTTTTCTTGGGTCATTGGCTCCCAATCGCCACACTAGACCATGCTTGTCCTTGGAAATTCCTTAGAATTTTAGCTGATTTTCCCCTTACGGGCTTCTATAAATGGCCACCTTCTTTCATGTTCTACCAAACCTAGAACAGTTTCTGTAGACTGTTTCTACTTGGATCATCTTACTCTTTGGGATTCAGTGTCCTTGGGTGCCTGGAGACCACACCCTCTTTTGGTTACAAGAAGAATGTCTGGCGTTTTCTTGTTAGAAAGGGAGAGATATTTTCTAATCCCTTATATGAAATATCTCTACTCATGAGTTTTAAGCTCAGTCACACATTTCCAAGCTGTTAGCAAATCTGTGCCCTCACTGACTCCTTGCTGAAGCTGCTCAGGGTAAGCTTTAGGAAGACAGAGGGTATCACATAGGGTGAAGAACAGCTGCCGAGAGCATAAAGGGCCCAACAGCATGATCTAGAATCAGCATTTGACCATACCTCGCTTTCTTTGTTATCCTCTTCTTCATTTTCCCTTATTGTATAAAATAACTTTCAGGATGACCCTCTTACTCCAAATCTTTTTTTTGTTGTTGTTGTTTGTTTTGGTCTTTTTGTTCATCTTCAATAGGACGTGAAAGTTTTAAAGATGTGTGTGAAAGTTTGCAAAGTAACCCCTGATGCCTGGCATGACTAATTCTTTAAATTCCAAGTTATTGTTACTGAGCCGAAGAAAGGTTAGGCCTTGCTGTGCTTGTTAAATGCTCTCAAGTTCTTCATTGAGGATTTTTGCTTTATTTTGTAAAAGAAGTTTCTTTAGTCCAATGTTTTTCAACTGTATTTCTAGACCTACTATTTGATAAACATACGGACCGAATATCTTAAGTGTTATTTTTAATCCCATTGAAACAACCTCACTCAGAACAAACCAGAGGAATAAAGGGCTAATTTGTTTCCCTGCCAGTCCAATATCCCCCACCTGCATACCTGTTTCACTGCCTAGACCTGGTAGCTGTTTTACTGGGCATTGAGTCTGGATATTGATACAGTACTTTCTCATCATGCTTATTGGCAGATAAGCAAACAGAAAATGGAAACAGATCAGTTTTGAAATATTCCCTGTGGTAAGACATTACACGACCCTAACCCCCTAGGTTGGGCTTCTGCAGAATTAGTGAATGGGGCCATTTGGGTCAGACTCAGCTGCCAACTGCCAATGGGAAAGAAATGAGTCCCACTTCTTCCGTTGCTTCATTTAAGATGAGAATTTAGGAAGGTGTTCATGCACATTGATGAAATTGCTACTACTGAAGATCACAGGTGGCCTTCTATTTTTAGGGACAAGCTTCTATTAGAAAAGGCAGTTTTGCACCTTTAAATCTTTAAGAAAAAAAAATGACAGTTAGGACTTCTATTTGTACCCAAAGTGGTACTTTCCTTGTTATAGGTGTAAAGCAGTGGATTCAGTATGAAATGAAATCCACATATCACCAAAATATTTATTGGACACCTGAGGTTGGGTGTTCTACTCATCTCTAAAAATAAAGTGGTGGAATAAACCAAAAAAAGGAAAGGAAGTTTTGTTCAAAATCTGTATTTTCCCATAGTATACAATATAACTATATCCAGTTTTAGTGCTAAGCATGAGTTGCTCATTTTTATTCTTCATGGATTTGTGGTGGTACAAAAAGTTCCTTAGCCTCTTTCTAGTTCATTGCTTTACCTAAAATCACTCCTGGCATAAAATTGTCACTCTGTAAATAGGTGCCAGTTAGTGTATAAATGAATCTCTAAGCTTCTTACCAGTGTTACATTTTTGAACTACAAAATTTTGCAGGATAGATTTTGGGGTTGAATCTTTTGGAAACTGGTTCCCTTCCTGTTGCTATCATTTTTGTGTGTGCTTTCTTTTGCTTCAGTGGAAAAGCAGAAATGCACCAGTGTGACCGCATTTTCATGTTGCCACCTTTATCATTCAGAAGCTTTAGGTAATGAGCCACTACTGAAAAATTGTTCATAAAGTTTTTGTGCCAGTACTGGAGCTTACATGCACAGCCTTGCTCTCTCTCACTGGACTTTCTTTTTTGATGCTGGAGCTCTACCATTTTAAGCCACACCTCTATTGTAGCATTTTGTTGGTTTAGTAGATATAGAGTCTCATGTACTATTCTGCTCAGGTTGGCTTCGAACCTTGATCTTCTAGGACTCAGCCCATTGTATAGTTAGTATTCCATTTATAAGCCACTGGCACATTGCTATACTATTTTTTTTAAGGTGCTTCCAATTCAGCAGAAATCTGTCTTGTTTTCTTCAGGTTTTAGATGATTAGACTAGATTCAGTGCTGAGTTAAAAATCTATATGTGAAACATATACAGCTTAAGTACTTTTCAGTGTTCAGTTTAAACTATGATGTTAGAAACAAGTAGATTCCAACTTTGCTGCTCAGCTAAGTTGGCTTAGGTAAGTGCTTGATTACTGGCTGGATTAAAAAATGAAAGTTGGGTTGAAGTTAGTAGAGATAAAGAGTCTAGGAGCTGGGTGGTTTGAGGTCCATTGAATCTCAGTGTTTCTCCCTCAAGTTCAAGTGCTTCTGTCCTCATGTTCTTTTCCTCATGGCCCTGAGGCTCAAGACTGACTTCTCTTGTCACATCCACCCACTGCTCCCATGAGCAGATCTGGACCATCCATTGATATGACGCAAGTTCACATCTGTTTTTTCCTTGGTCTTTGTATCAGCTTTCTCTCACTGTGACTAAATGCCTGAGAAAAACAACTCAAAGGGGAGAAAAAGATTTATTTGAAAGAAGTAGTCTAGAGGCTCTAGTCTGTGGTCTCTTGTCTTTGCTGTTTCTGGGCCTGGGAAGAGGTTGAACAGCGGGGCAAGGGAGCACGTGGTAGAACACAGCAGCTCACCTGGTGGTGAATGATAAGCAGAAAAGCAGGGAGCAAGAAGTAGAGAATAAGATAAACCCTTCAAGGGCATCCCCCCAATGACCTCCTCCTCCTACCTAAAGTCTTCACCCTCTCTCAATATCCCATTAGGCTACAAATCCATAAATGAACTTACTCATTCACCAGAGCCTTCATGATTCAATCACCTCTCAAAGTCCCTACCTCTGAAGATTATATTGGGGATTGAGCCTTCAACAGTGGAGCTTTGGGAGACAAGCACAAGAGTCTCCAAGTCATTATACTCCTGAATGTTCTAATGAGACCCATCTTCTCATTGAGGCCTTCATGTGCTGTGGAGGGGACAGGATGGCTCTTAGCAAATAGAGGGAAGACAAAACAGGAAGTCTCTGGAAGTAGGTGCCCTTCCTGCCATTATATCGGCCTGTTTGAGGATAGTCATTCTGTGCTTCGATCAGAATCTAAAATCTCCATTAAAGCCTGGGAAGGCTTTGAAAAAGGAAGGCAGTGCTGCTGCCTGTCCAATAAGTTTTAAGTGTGTGACCATGTTACACATGCTGTGTGAATGCTAGTAACAAACTTGGCTGTTCAGCTCTTCCTTTTCAATAATAAAACTAAATTTGAAGTATATCATTTGTAACAAATTAGAAAGCTGCAGTAGAATATTAATCAGTGCATAAAAATGGCAGGATAAAAGATTACAGTGCAGAGGAAATACTGTATATTTTTAATGGATCAATGGATAAACACCTCCATTTATCTTTGTGACTCTTTCTCACCAGTGGCACTTTGTGATGCAATTTGTAAAGATTGTAAAATTACCTCATTGAGTTAGTGTGTTGTCTTTATTGAAGATAAACCGTGTCTTTTTTGAAAGTAAAGACATCCTTCATTTTGAGAATGAGGAAATTTATAATTTGTTTCATGCCCTTATGCCTGGCTGATTACAAATTTAATTTCATGCCAACTTGCTTGAATAGACAGAATACAATCTAGGCTTTAGGGATTTGGAATGACTATAATACCATATATCTTATAGCTACAATTACCAGTTTTTACCTGTTTTGCACTTTATCATTCTGAGCACACACTTAGAAAGAAATATTCTGCCCAGTCACTTTTGTATTCTATTGGCTCTCAAATCACAAAAGCCTCTCTGCTTAATTTTGAAACTTTAAAGAAAATGATACCATATGATTTGAAGTTTAAGTTTAATTACTTCTGCCAAATTGCTTTTGGAAGTACAGGTAATCAAAAATAAAAGTGGTTTTAAATTTCAGACACAGACAGACTAGCTTAATAGCTTCTTAAAATATAGAGAAGATTTTATTTAAAATGGATTCTGTGCAGAGCAGAAAAATTACAATCACCTTTGCAAAATATTTTGCATGTTCTTACTGCTGTGAAAGATGTAATCCCAACTCTACTATGAATGCAGTTACTTATAAAGCATTTATCACAGGTCTCATTTACTTCCTGAAAGGCATGTTCAAGTTGTGTTTTAAGTTAAAGTTGAGATAGATGTTTTGAGGTCATTTGGACTTTTTTTGGTCAGTCATTGGGCTTGAACTCTGGGCCTGGGCATTGTCCCTGAGCTCTTCAGCCTAAGGCTACCGCCCTACCACTTGATCCACAGCACTACTTCTGGTTTTCTAGTAGTTAATTGGAGATAAGAGTCTCACGAACTTTAGTGCCCAGGCTAGTTTTGAACTGAGATCCTCAGATCTCAGCCTCCTGAGTAGCTAAGATTACATGCATAAGCCACCACACCCAGTTTATTGGACTTTTTGTTTTAAAAAAATGTCTGTGTAGGTAAGGTCTGGAATAGCTGTGTAGATGTGGAAGTCAGCTGCTATGGTGGGCACATGTTGCATTATGAAGTAGATTATTGGTGAAACAAAGTCCTTTAGAAGTAGAAACTACCAGAACTTTTCTTGTGAGCAGTGTTTGTAATCCCCATTTAGAGAGAGAGTTCT
This sequence comes from Megascapheus bottae, assembly GCF_031878675.1. NCBI lineage: Eukaryota > Metazoa > Chordata > Mammalia > Rodentia > Geomyidae > Megascapheus > Megascapheus bottae. The sequence continues at coordinate 19,190,744 of NC_143510.1, forward strand.
TAGTTAAAATGGTTCCAAGCAGCATTAGCCTGGTATACAGAATTGGTCTTAATACGGCCAACTGGAATTATAGAATCTCCCACCCTCTGTAAGCTAGGCCACCCTCTCATACTTAATACAACTGCTGTAGAAAAGACATGGATGCTTGAAGTATTTAGGACTGTGACTGATTTACTGTGTAACGTTAAGGAGTCAGGAGTTTCTGTGAGAATTCCAGTATCTATCTACTTAATGTACACTTTGCTGATTCATACTTAGCAGGTCTGGTTAATTGTTCTGTAATCCCTCAAATAGCTTAAACATCTCAGTGAACCCAAGTGGCCAGGAATTTTTTTTTTTTTGGTCAGTCGTGGAGCTTGAACTCTGGGTCTGGGCACTGTCCCTGACCTTTTCAACTCGAGGCACTCTACCACTTGAGCCACAGAACTTCTTCTGGCTTTTTCTGTGTAGTTTACTGGAGATAAGAGTCTTATGGACTCTCCAGCTCAGGTTGTCTTTGTACTGTGAGCCTCAGATCTCAGCATCCTAAAAAGCTGGGATTACAGGTATGAGCCACCATCACCTAGGTCTTAATAATTTTTTTTTGCCAATCCTGGGCTTGAGCTCAGGGCCTGAGCACTGTCCTTGGATTTTCTCAAGGCTAGAACTCTACCACTTGAGCCTCAGTACCACTTCTGCCTTTTTTCTATGTATGTGATACGGAGGAATTGAACCCGGGTCTTCGTGCACGCTAGGCAAGCACTCTACCACTAGGCCAAACTCCCTGCCCCAAGGTCTTAATAATTTTTGAGCAGAATCGTACATCTTCATAGTTCCTTGGACCTAGAAAATTATGTAGTTAATTCTTATTGTATGTTATTATGTATACTCATATTCCTTGGCAAATATGAATTATAGTTTTTCAGTAATTATTAGGTTATAAATTTCTCCTTCCCCTTCCTCCACTGTCTTCTAATTCCCCTTCTTACTTCTCCTCTTATCCCTTCCCTCCTCTCTTTTCCTTTTAATTGATCACTCATTTGTCACAGGATCTGGTATAGTATATTTTTCAGAGAAATCAAGTATTAGTTCCCTGTCCTGAAGATAGACATCTATGTTTATACTAGTCTCACATAGTATTCTTTTCTCCCAGGATGGCTCAAAACAGAAAAGAGAGAGGAAGAAAACAGTGTCATTCAGCAGCATGCCCACAGAGAAGAAGATCAGCAGTGCAAGTGATTGCATCAACTCAATGGTTGAGGGCTCAGAACTCAAAAAGGTTCGCTCCAACTCTAGAATATACCATAGGTACTTTTTACTAGATGCCGACATGCAGAGCCTACGGTGGGAGCCATCAAAGAAGGACTCTGAGAAAGCCAAGATTGACATCAAATCCATCAAGGAAGTGAGAACAGGAAAAAACACAGACATCTTCCGTAGCAATGGCATTTCTGACCAGATCTCTGAAGACTGTGCATTTTCAGTCATATATGGAGAAAATTATGAGTCACTTGATTTGGTTGCCAACTCTGCAGATGTTGCGAACATCTGGGTCACGGGACTCCGGTACCTAATTTCTTATGGAAAACATACACTTGATATGTTAGAAAGTAGCCAAGATAATATGAGGACTTCTTGGATTTCACAAATATTTAATGAAATTGATGTTGATAACCTTGGACATATAACTCTGTGTAATGCTGTGCAGTGTATCAGAAACCTTAATCCTGGTTTAAAAACGAACAAAATTGAGCTTAAGTTCAAAGAATTGCACAAATCAAAGGAGAAAGATGGTACTGAAGTCACAAAGGAAGAATTTATTGAGGTTTTCCATGAGCTTTGTACTAGACCTGAAATTTATTTCCTTTTAGTTCAGTTTTCAAGCAATAAAGAGTTTCTTGATACCAAGGACCTTATGATGTTTCTTGAGGCAGAACAGGGTGTGGCTCATATAAATGAGGAAATAAGCCTTGAAATTATTCACAAGTATGAGCCATCCAAAGAGGGTAAGGAAAAGGGATGGCTCTCCATAGATGGGTTCACTAATTATCTTATGTCACCCGACTGCTACATATTTGACCCAGAACATAAGAAAGTCTGTCAGGACATGAAGCAACCTTTGTCTCATTATTTTATAAACTCATCTCATAATACATACTTAATAGAGGATCAATTCCGAGGTCCCTCAGACATCACAGGATACATTCGAGCTCTTAAAATGGGGTGCCGGAGTGTTGAATTAGATGTATGGGATGGGCCAGATAATGAACCTGTCATTTACACAGGCCACACCATGACCTCTCAGATTGTCTTCCGAAGTGTCATTGACATTATTAACAAGTATGCCTTCTTTGCTTCAGAGTATCCTCTTATCTTATGTTTAGAAAACCATTGTTCTATCAGACAACAGAAGGTCATGGTTCAACACATGAAGAAAATCTTAGGAGACAAGCTATATACAACATCACCCAATGTGGAAGAATCTTATCTGCCATCCCCAGATGTCCTGAAAGGGAAAATACTCATCAAGGCAAAGAAGCTGTCTTCAAATTGCTCTGGAGTTGAAGGTGATGTTACTGATGAAGATGAAGGCGCAGAAATGTCTCAGAGGATGGGTAAAGAGAATGTGGAACAGCCCAACAATGTGCCTGTGAAGAGATTTCAGCTTTGCAAAGAACTGTCTGAACTGGTTAGCATTTGCAAGTCAGTTCAGTTCAAAGAATTTCAGGTATCATTTCAGGTGCAGAAGTACTGGGAAGTCTGTTCCTTTAACGAAGTGCTTGCCAGTAAATATGCCAATGAGAATCCAGGAGACTTTGTAAATTACAACAAGCGTTTCCTTGCCAGGGTCTTTCCTAGTCCCATGAGAATTGACTCCAGTAACATGAATCCGCAAGATTTTTGGAAATGTGGTTGTCAAATTGTAGCCATGAACTTTCAGACTCCAGGGCTGATGATGGACCTGAATATTGGCTGGTTTCGGCAGAATGGCAACTGTGGCTATGTCCTACGGCCGGCCATCATGAGGGAGGAAGTTTCGTTCTTCAGTGCCAATACAAAGGACTCTGTCCCAGGAGTCTCACCTCAGCTCCTTCACATCAAAATCATCAGTGGCCAGAACTTTCCCAAGCCCAAAGGGTCTGGTGCCAAAGGTGATGTGGTGGATCCTTATGTCTATGTGGAAATCCACGGAATCCCTGCTGACTGCGCCGAGCAAAGGACAAAAACAGTGCACCAGAATGGAGATGCCCCTATCTTTGATGAAAGCTTTGAGTTTCAGATCAACCTTCCCGAACTGGCCATGGTGCGCTTTGTAGTGCTGGATGATGACTACATTGGGGACGAATTCATTGGTCAGTATACAATTCCCTTTGAATGTTTACAGACAGGATACCGCCACGTTCCCCTTCAGTCTTTGACTGGAGAGGTTCTAGCACATGCCTCTTTGTTCGTCCATGTTGCTATCACTAACCGAAGAGGAGGAGGGAAGCCTCATAAACGAGGGCTTTCTGTGAGAAAAGGGAAGAAATCCAGGGAATACGCCTCTCTGAGAACACTATGGATTAAAACTGTAGATGAAGTGTTCAAAAATGCTCAGCCCCCCATACGGGATGCCACGGATCTCAGAGAGAACATGCAGGTGCGTGCTTGTGCTTTTAACTCAGAAAATGTTCCTATACAGTGAATGTCCATTGGCTTTCAAAAAAACAATAGTGTGTTTAATTTAAAATAATTTCATAGATTTCAGTTGCTTATTACAGTGTTTTTGGCTAGTCTCATTCTTTACCAATTCTATTGTTGAAACTATTGATTGTGTAGTAAACTGATTTTTTTTCCTCCCTTACATAGTGCTCATCCATGTCCCTCTTAATGATTCATTAATAGCTCTTAAGTTTTTCTAATTGTGTCCACAGAAATCTCTGATATTTCCGCATATCAGAAAAGGGATAAATGTTACCAGGCACGGTGGCTCACACCTGTAATCCTAGCTACTCGGGAGGCTGAGATGTGAGGCTCAAGGTTCAAAGACAGCTGAGGCACAAAAGGACCTGAGACTCTTATCTCCAATTAACCTCTAGAAAATGGGAAGTGGGGCTTGGCTCCAGGGTAGGGCCATAGCCTTGAGCTAAAGAGCTCAGAGACAGTGCCCAGGCCAACTTCAAGCCCCATGACCCACAAAAAAAAAGACAAAAAAAAAAAAGAAAAGGGATAAATGTTAAAGTAAAAGGACCATGTTCCAAGTGCAGTGGCTCATGCCTATAATCCCAGCTCCTAGGGAGGTGAATATGAGGAGATTTTGGTCTAAGAAAACGCTGCCAAAGGTGTAACATCCTATTTAGAAAAACAACTAAAGCAAAAAGGACTTAGACTTGGTAACCCATAAGACATCTGCCTACCAAGGAAGATAGACCTTCAATCAACCACTGTTTGTTTGCTGACCTCCTCTTGATTTTAAAGGGTAGCTAATTTTTCAAGAAAAGTATTTGTAGTATCTGAATGTATTAAAAGCCTAAGGCAGTAATTACCCCTGAAATATAACATGCCTTAAGGCAATTAGAATTCATGCAGTGAATAAAAAGGGGTCCATGCATGTAACCCACAGAGGATGCAGCACTGAGCAGCAAGGGCCTGCCCCACGGAGGTACAGGCTCCAGTGACTTATTTTTTATTTTAAAACCACTATTTTGAAAATGGCAGCAATAAAATTGTTTCAGAAACTGAAGATACCTAATGAGCAGAAATATCTTCCCACCATAGGGACAGTTATTTTCTTTCTCTCTAAGTAAAAGCATAACTGAAATTCGAAGGTTTTCCCACTTCTGAATCTGGTGGAGGTTTGATAATCCCTCAGTTCCAGGCAAGCCACATTGTCCCCTGCCTGGTGGCTGCTGGTGTTCATGTGGCACAGAATTCCCTTAGGGACCTGCCAGAGCCCCAGTCTCATCTTTTCCAGAGCCTGTGTGTGTGCACTGAACCAACAGTGCAGTTGGTAGTGATGTTTAATGAGGACCTGCTGTGTTCAGGCAGGCAGCCTGGGGATGCAGTGGGAACAGGCAGATGGAGTGCCTGCCCTCGAGGGGCTTGCACAGTAGCTGCGGATGGGATGTAGGCAGTAGAAACAAACTGTAAGTTGGTACATAAACAAACAGAACAAGATGCCAACGCAGGTGAATGCTGTGTAGAAAATAAGACAGAATGAGGAGGTAAGGTGCTCTGGGGACCTCACTTTAAGCTATCACAATACTTTATTTTTATAAACAATAACCATTAACGTGATTTTGAAGCAAGTGATAATAGCTTGGCAGCCCTGTTTAAGGCAATATTAATAAAAATGAAAGGTTTTTATTTAAAGCTAAAGTATTCCTTTTTCTAAGAACACAGCGTACTGGGAAGTCAAAGGCACAAGGCCTACAGGGCCTAAATCTACCCTTTCTTGGCCTCATCCTCTGCTCAGATAGAGCACAGTGTTCCTGGGATCCATGCTTGAATGGTGCTGTGCTTAGAACTAGCTTATTATTAGAACATAGTCACAGAAAGTATAGGCCTGGGAGTCAACAGATGTGAGGTAAAACCTTGACTCTTTCACTTACAATTGTGACTGCAGGGATTCTAATAGTGAATTCATTTCCTCATCCATCTCATGGCTTGTTGAAAGATTAAATGTGGTAATTTTCAACAACTGCCTTGTATTGCTTAGGGCTTGGTAAGTGCTCAAAAAATGGCAGGATATCCTAGTGTTGAGAATTTTCTTTAATGAAAATTTTAATGGCATACCTCTAGTGATTACAGACAAAAGGAGGGAGAGGTGAGAGAGAAGCTTTGAGAGCAGTAAAGACGCTAATAGGCCAAGGCCGAATGGAACCAAGGCTTGGTGGTAATCGCCAGTGAGCACTCGTATTCTCCAAGGTCCTTTCGTTTTGGAACCAGCAACATAAATAGGGATACAATCAAGTCTCTGCCCCATGGATAGCTAGTACATTTGATCCTTATGATAAGCTCAATTTTATCTGTTCTTAATCTTTTTTAAATGGGAAAGCTATTCTTTGCTAATAATTATATATGAACATCGGCACTATCATAAACTTCCACCTGAAAAGAGCTTTGCCCTTTAGAAGATTTTGACTTATTTGTTGTTTTGATAAATTTGCTTTTGATTAATTACTCTTACAAATGTCTATCACTCTATTTACTTTGGAAAGAAGTCATTTTTTTCCCACAGGTAAAATAATCATTAGCCAATTCTGTCATTACATTACCAATAACTTTTGTACCAAATGGTTCCAGTATAACCAGGTCTGCCCAAGTGTAATATCCATGCGAAACTGAAAACCCCTATTTAATTACTGAGCACTTCCTTTCTTTCCATTGGGCAGAATGCAGTGGTGTCATTCAAGGAGCTGTGTGGCCTCTCTTCGGTGGCCAATCTCATGCAATGCATGCTGGCTGTGTCTCCCCGCTTCCTGGGGCCTGATAACACACCCCTGGTGGTCCTTAATCTCAACGAACCCTATCCTACAATGGAGTTGCAAGGAATTGTGCCAGAGGTTCTGAAGAAGATTGTGACGACCTATGACATGGTGAGTTGCACATTTTCCTCTGTGTAACCTAATCGAAGAGTTGCCTTTAGACAACTTGTGGATGTACTCAGGAGTCCATGCTAAAGGTGTTTTTCTACCCCCATACTTCTTCATCTCTTCTGGAAAAATAGCTCCCTTAGCTGTGTTGTCTGCAAAAGCATTCAGAAAGCAAATTCAGAAACTCTGGTCTCTGTTGAATTAAACATTTGTTAACTTCTCAAGGACTATATGTAAATGGATTTCTAAAAAAATCGTCTACTTTTGCTCTTTTTTCTCTTTTCCAGTATTGGAGCTTGAACTCAGGGTCTGGCACTGTCCTTGGGATTTCTCAAGGCTACTGCTCTACCCCTTTGAGCCACAGCACCACTTCCAGCTTTTTCTATGTATGTGGTACCGAGGAACCAAACCTAGCGTTCTGTGTATGTTAAGTGAGCACTCTACCACTAGGCCACACTCTCAGCCCAAAGATGCTCTACTTTCTATTTATGTGTAGTAAAGAATTTTTTAATTTTTTCTTCATGGAGCTAACCATTGATTTATTTTATCATGTCTCAATCCAATAGAGATGAGAAATTTCAGTGTGTGTGCGTGAGCTTGCTGTTCCAGAGGCTTGAACTGTGCCTGAACTTTTTTGCTCAAGCCACCACTCTACTTCCAGCTTTTGGGGGTAATTGGAGATAAGAGTTTCATGGACTTTCCAGCCTAGGCTGGGTTTGAATTATTATCCTCAGATCTCAGCCTCTTGAGTAGTAGCTAGGATCACAGGTGTGAGCCACTGGTTCCTGGCAAAAAGAAATTGGATGTTTTAAAAAATAAATTTGAAACAGCATCAAGGTCAGATATCTTTGAGTCACATGGCCTCTCTTCCTCACAGCAACTGTTCCAAGACACACAGTGCTTCTGAGGTATCCTCAGGATAACTACAATATTACATTTTTGCACTTAAGATTTATCTTGCTTCTTCTTAATTGCATCCTGCTCTTCTTGTTCTTGATTTATCACAACCCTAAGGGAGAACTTAATAGATGCACAGCACCCATTTCTAGTTTCAGATGCATTTGAAGCTGTCAGAACTTGCCATGTGTACCTGTGGGGGCTCTCCAAACTGGCAGGACTAAGGATAGTGCTGGACACTCCCTTCCTGGCACATAAATCTGTGTCACCCTTTATCCTTGAGGGTGCTTGGGACACCTGAGGGTATTGACCAATTATCTCCTCCATTCAGAAAGTACCAGCTACTAAGGCTACATGAGGCTTCCTCTGGTGAACTTGCTACACTCAAGGACAAAGCAGGACTGGCATCACATGCCATAATTTTTGTTTTCTGTTTATCCCATGTTGGCCCGAACTTGCTATATAAACCAAACTGGCCTTAAAGGCCTGCCTCAGCCTTTTGAGTGCTGGGATTAGAGGTGTGTGCTGTTTTAATTGGTTCTTACCAGAAACATTTTTAACTGTTTTGAGAGTTGGCCTGAAGGCTGAAATTTAGAAGGCTTGTGAACTCTGAGGAAAATAAAAATACATCAGGCTAGCATTTCTCACGTGGAGTTCTGAAGAACCTTTAGTTTCTTTCCCTATCACTACTAAATATCACAAAGAGGAAAGGTTTCATAGTGGAATAATTAGAGACATACTGCAAATTTTTGAGGGGTCTTTTCTATGCTGGCACAATGTGATAGAGACAGAATTCTCTGCTTTGCACTTTGACTTGACCTAAATCCAAAGTTCTGAAGAATATATTTGGAAAAGGCTTTTTCTGTTTGTTCATATGTTTTTGGTCTTTGGATAAATATGTCTGGAAGTACACAGCAGAAGAATGAAATGTAAGCAACTGATCACTGTTTAAAAAATGGATTTCTGAGCTGTTTCCTAGGTTCTTATGAAGTAGCCACGTATCATGTCTGGCGCCTACCCTTTTCTGCCATCTCAGTGTAGAGCTCATAGAAATGTAAGAGATACAAAAAGCTGACACTACACAGTGAAAACCAACGGCGAAGAGTGGCACCTGCCCTGCAGAAAGTATAAGGGCCAGCTTCAAGGTCACCTGAGACAACTTGAGGGCTGAGCTGTGCTGGTGCAGAAGGGTTGCAGAGACCAGCATGAATGGCCTCTGTCCTTGGACAACCATCTAGTCTGTGAGAAAGTGAGGAGGAAGACATAATCCACCTAAGAGGCTGTGCTGGAATTCCTATGGTGGGAGTGGGGGGGATGTTGGAAAGGTAGGAGGAAAAGGTAAAATTGGAAACATTTGAAATGCTTTTCCTCCTGACTCTTTTTTCTGGGAAGTTGCTAAAAGCAATCACTGATATTTATACACGGTTTTCAAACTGAAACCACAAATAAAGTCACAGACCTAACTGCATTGGCCCTCAGATTTTTCACTGATGTCTGCGGCAGTCATTCAGTGACCTTTCTTCCTGGGAGTTCTTTAGCAGGGACTTCTTGAGAATAAGGTTGGGAGTGCTGTGATCACATGATAAGTTGGGCTGACTTCAGGGGCTGAGTTCATGAGGCTGATCAAGAAAAGAGTCCTAAGGCTGCTTGTTCCCAGGGTGGTGTTAAAGCTCCTTAGAGTCATGGTAACACCTTTCCCAGACCCACATCACTATTTAAACAGCAACGCACAAGGCTCCCTACCCTTCTTTCTAGACTGAGAGATGATAACACTTACTACCTAGCCCTTTTTTTTATATCTGATCTTATATTCAAGTTGTAGAGGCGATAAGATAAGATGTCTTCTTCAAGCTGCACTACCAACCAAACAAGAAAAGAAAAAGATGTATTGTCTTGCTGAGAAATTACTCTTTTCTAATATAGAGTTGGATAGCTATGTCATGTGATACTCCCAATGTTTATTGATTTTTTTCTGCTTTTAAGTCTATCTGGCAAATTGAGTCATAAAATATTTTAAATTTAAAATTTTAAAGTCAAATTATTGCTGTAACACTGGTGTAATAACACTATTTTATAGTCTATTTTTATGATTTAATTCTTACTTTATAGCAATTAATTTGTTAAAGATGTCCAAAATAGACTAAACGCTGATAGGAATGAACTGAGGTCTTAGATAGCCAGTAGCTTTAAGTGTAGCTCTCGATTTTTATAACATTATGTTGAGCTTGGCCCAGTGTTAACCTTGGAATGAATATCTCATTTTATTTGTTGATTTCCCATTTATAATTTGAAGACTCTAGATGAAAAGCTAAGGGTAGATGAGAAACTTCTCAGTGCCTGTGTCCTGTGTGTAGTTCCATTTCTCCCTCAGGATGGCACTCCAGTGTCTCTAAAGAACACATCAGTATTTATCTGCTCTGATTGTGATCACCTTCCAAATTCTATTTAATTCTACTAGTTAAGTCAAATATATGCCAGTTTCTCTGTGAGAAGGGAGAATACAGCTTATAAGCCTTGAGCAACTTTAGTATGTAGCTACCACAAAGGCCAAAAAGTGGACCCAGGTAGAGGGTAGCCACAAACCATTTCCCTGGATGACTCTCTTCATGTACCTATCTTCTTACCATAACTGTTTTTAGTTTACCTTTAATTCTCAAATGTATTTGTATTCCAAAAAAGAAAAAAGGGATAATTTGTTAAAGGTGAAAATGTTTATTTCAGCTACCAGTAGTTCAGGCCTATAAACCTAGCTACTCCAGGAGGCTGGAGATCTGAGGATCATGTATTGAAGCCAACCCATCCAGGAAAGTCTATGAAACTTTATCTCCACTTAACCAGCAAAAAAAAAGCTGGAAATGGATCTGTAGCTCAACTAATAGAGTCCTTATCTTGAGCAAAAGAAGCTCAGGGACAGCACCTACACTCTGTTTCAGGTGAGCCCCAGACCCAGCACCTCCCCCCCCCAAAAAAAGTGTTTATTCAGTAACTCTATTCATATGATCACCTATCCTGTTACCTCCTTAGGTGCCTTGGATTGTCCTAATGGCTTGTGTATGAGTACCAACAAATAGACTTAAGTTTTCCCAGCCTTGGCTTTACTCTCTGTGGTATTGTCATGGAAGTCCTGGTTCAGGGAAGCAGGTGTTGGAGCCACTCAAGAGTGAAGTCCAGACTTGGCAGCTTACCCTCCCTGATTGCCTTAAGGGAAGTGATGTGCGATGCCTTTATTCATGCCTGTCCATTGAACAGATGGAGGCTAGCTGCTACTGTTAAGCCATGTCATGAGGCTTTGCTCACTCTTTCCTATGTTATAATTGTGCTATAAAATACATTTTATTATATCATGTATTACAATCATAGAATCACAGTGGTATACATTGTACTTAGTTGATTTGCTTTGGCAAAGACTTCATGTTAGGCTCTTTCAAGCTGTTGTGTAATAGAAATTTAATCAACTTTAAACAAAACAAAAAAGCAATAAATATTAGCATTTTCATTAATTAAATAAATATTTATAAGCTCAACTATGTGCAAGACCCTCTCACTCATCTATCAACAGATATTGGTGGAATGCATCCTGCATACCCTAAGTTTCTATAAAAACGAATGAACATTTTTGCTACAGAGGAGTTTACAGTTTTATTGAAGAAATGAGAATATCCATACATAGTAAGAGGATAGATGATATTTCGATAGATATAGATACCTGTTTAAGATATTTGAGGGCTAAAAATGTGGCTTAGTGATAGAGTGCTTGCCTAGCATGCATCAAGCCCTGGGATTAATTCCTTAGTACCATATAAAGAGAAAAGGCCAGAAGTGGCACTGTGGCTAAAGTTAGTAGAGTGGTAGTCTTGAGCAAAAGAAGCTCAGGGACAGTGCCCTGGCCTTGAGTTCAAGCCCCAGGCCTGACAAAAATAAAAATAAAAGATATTTGAATTATTTGGATGTTCAAGAGAGAGAATTGTCAGTTTTCATTTTAGGGATTAGAAATACTTCAAGTAAGCATAAAGTTTTGAGGTACACCTATAAAAATGAATTAAGTTCTAACCTGAAACAGACAGCTGAGTTCACAAGGTGAAACCTGTCCAGAAAAATTTCATTTGAATGTAATAGATAGTAGGAGTCCTTGCACATTTTTTATCAGTAAAGATCTATGCTCAGAATTAGGTGTTGTGGACTCAGAGAGAGTTGCAGTGAATGAATTTCACGACCACATTTTGAGCACCTTTATTCTGCAGGTAAGATAATAGAATCCTGTGATTCATCAAATTAATGGCAGAGCGAGAGTTAAAGCTCAAGTAGTCTCTCTATACAGTTTTGTTTTGTTTTGCAGTCAAGATCAGGAAAATGATCTGTAGGTGAATGACTTGAATACCAGTGAAGCTTAGGTGTCTTCAATAATAGCCTGTAGTGATTTGTGTGAGGCCCTAAGGTCATGGGAACCTTATTTTTTGATTAAAGGTAGAAAATAATTCATTTTTCCTACATGACGTATATCAAAAGGAAGAAAGTCAGATTTCATAAGCTAAAAATATGGACGACTATAATCAGTAAAGTTCCACTTAAAAATTGTGATTTTAAGGGGCCGGGAGTTTGGCCTAGTGGTAGAGTGCTTGCCTAGCATGCACGAAGACCCGGGTTCAATTTCTCGGTACCACATGCATAGAAAAAAGCCGTAAGTGGTACTGTGGCTCAAGTGGTAGAGTTCTAGCCTTGAGAAAGTCCAAGGACAGTGCTCAGGCCCTGAGCTCAAGGTCCAGGACTGGCAAAAAAAAAAATTATTTTAAGCCCTTTAATGTATCTTTTATGTTATTACTTGAGAAACCAAAACTTAAATATTCTAAGTAAAATGTATGTAAATGAACTTTGATATGCCCACTAATTATTTTCAACTGTGATAATTGTTCTTTCCTAGTGAGAAAGAAGGATGATGTAACCTTAGCTTAAGAGTTTCTAGAGAAAGTAAAGTTGGGCTCCAGCAGTTTACCCCTGTAATCCTAGCTACTTAGGAGGTGGAGATCTGAAGATAATGGTTCAAAGGTGGCCAATATAGAAATATCCATGAGACTCTTATCTCTTATCAAAAAGCCTAATATGGAAGTATGTCTCAAGTGGTAAAGTGCCAGACTTGAGTGGAAAAAGTGAAGCAAGATTGTGAGGCCTTGACTTCAGGCTCCAGTACTAGTGTAAATACATACATACATGTGTGCACACATGCATACACACACACACACACACACACACACACACACACACACAAAACTTTCTAGGGAGAGCTGGCTGCTCTTGGCACTGCTGCATTGTCAGGAATGGAGCTCTGATAGTGTCTCAGTATGACTTCCCTCTTTCCTTCTTCAGAAGTCATCTAATTCATCCTCTTTCTAACTAAAGTTACTTTTACCAAACTTCTCATGTTGATGAGAATGATATTTGAACTCTCTAGCTAGCTCTGTTATTAGGTTCAGATTTACTGTTTTAAACTTGAATTTATTAAAAATCTATGAGATCCATGTTAATTTATACAGGCCAAAGATTCAACATTCTTCCTCTACCAAAAGAAAACATTAGACATATTTATTAGAATATTTATTGTTGCACAAAAAGGAAGTTCTTTTTTAAATAAGTTTTTGCAATTTTTGGGTTTTTATGGTAGCATGAACATCAGTTGTTGTAATTAAATTGAAGATGAACTTTTAGGAAGTGAAAAGACAAGAAGAGGAAGAAGGAATAGAAGCCTAGCCCTCTCCTAGCAGGCTTTTGATTTTATGTGAGTTCATTCTCATACCACTGTAGTTCCTTTGTCTTTACTTTCTATTTGATATTAATTTGTTTCCATCTTTTTCTTGCAGTTTCACAAAAAAACTTGATTTTAATAATTTAATTCCAGATTAATTAAGAAAGCACACTTTGAGGAATCTATTTTATCTAGTAGTTTATTTTTTGTAATGCAGAGGATTGAACCCAGGGCCTTACACATACTAGGCAAGCACTTTACCACTGAGCCACATTCCCAGCCTGAGAATAATATCTTTTTTAAAGAAAAAGGACCAAGATGCTTTATCTGATGTTCACTGTGTGTTTTTCTGCAAGTTGCTGAGTAGTCTTTTCTTTCTAAGATTTTTAAATATCTCTTAACTAAAACAAGGTTCCAAAACCTTTTTCTTACGTGAAACTGTTGACAATTGGCATACAGCACTGAGAACGTTCTGTTTTGTGTTGCTGTTGTGATTTCCTATATTCCTCCTTGCTACTGCTTGAAGCATGGAGGAGATAAATCACATTTCATAATTAATGGAGTCTGCCAGTCTGGACCATGCTATGCTGGAGATGTTTTGCAATAAGGTTACTATCGATCCCTACCTCCTTTGTGGCTTCTTTTATCACTCTCTTACTTCAGGACTTGACATTAAAGGCTTCTTTTAATTAGAGGGGTCAGCTTTTCCAGCTTTTGTAACTGTGGGAAAGGTCAAATGGAATATTATACTTGGCTTTGGATAGGACTATGTAAGGAAAAAGGAAGGAGCAAGGTGGGGAGAGGGTGTATCCTACAGAAGGAAGACAGACACTTAAACTCATGGCTAGAGACATTCAGTAGGTGGTATTTCCAAATGCATTCTCTCTGGAATCATCAAAACTATACCCCTCAGCCACTCCAGAATAGTTGCATTTGTCAGTGGAAAAGAACTGTTGACAGTCAGAGTCAGGCATCAGGATGTACATCTGCTTTCCCAAGTTGCCCTGAAACAGCTTGTGCCCCTTAAACTAACTACCTTTGACATCACAAAGCTGATCCACAGGATGGATTGATCAAGGACAAAAATAGCCTTTACTAAGGTTTGTTTTTTTTACTAAGGTTTTTTTCAAGTCTGTTCTAACTTAATTAGAGCGTTTTAACGTCTGAACCATGAGGATATTACTCTCATGGGAAACTCAGTGGGTGGACCATATGATGTATTAAGAGTTAAGTTTAACTCTACAAGCTTAATTACTAATTAGCTTAGGAAAAACATGTTAAGTGCGTTAAAATATTGCCCTACCACACTAAAATTAGTCAAATCTTCAGAGTATAAGTTCCATGTCTTTGGAGGTTTTATGTAGGAGCTCCTTTACCTGCTTTCAGATACCCTTAGTTCAAGTATTTTCTTTTAAATCCATACGTACCTAGTTTTTCTCTATGAAGAGTTCAAGTGGGTGTTATATCATCATATATATCATTGTATATGACATGAAATAGTTTTAGCCTATAAAACAAAACAAATAGCAAATTCTACCTTAATAAATAGAAATGATTGTTTGACTTTTGAGCTAAATGTAGGCAGGTTTCATACTCACTAATTTTTAGTTTGTTGGTGCAGCTAAGGCCTCACTTAGTTGTTGTACAATAGAAATCTAGGTACTAAGCAGTAGAAAGAGTATGCTTATTGTCTCTCCACTTTGAATTCACAGAGCAAGAAACCCTAATTGCTATGGCTGGGAACCCAAGTAATGATGCAAAACCCAGAACGGGAAAGCCAATGAGAAGTGACAGTCATTCTGATTCTTCCTAGTGCCTGTGAACAAGCATACTGTGTCCATAGAGAATAGTGACAGTCCAGCCCTATTTCATGTTATAATTCAGTAACTTCTTGTGTATTTGCAGATATTTTGTAATGCTTGATAATGGGATTTAGGAGTTGAGTTTAAGGCCAAGTGCTGACATCTGTGGATTATGAAGCTAGTGTGGGCAATAAAGTCTATGAGACTTTCATCTCCAATTAGTCAGCAAAACGTTAGAAGTGACTGGCCTCTGATATCCTAGCTACTCTGGGAGTGACTCCCAGGCTGCAGATCTTCCCTGGTGTGTTTGCAAACATACATCTTTGTAAGTGCAAGAACAAATTCACATATAACCCAGTAGTTATTCATGGGGTGAACAGCGTGCTGCACAAGTTTGTCTTTATTCAAGGACATATGACTAGAAATTAGAGATGAAAGGGGAACTTCCATGCCCCAGGATAGAGATAGGTGGTTGCTTTGGTTTGTTTTTGTTGCAAGGAGAGATGTTAGCAAAGAATATGAACCCTGAGAATAAGGCCTCTGCTCTAAGGCTTTCTTCTGAAGCCCAGCAAGTCCATTTCTTTTTCTGTCAAATGGGCCTGGAATCACCACATCAGTGGACTATCAGATTATGTATACCTCGCCCTGATGTATACATACCTCCTCAGGAAATGATAGCCCAATCGTGCCATTTTTGGTTTTCAAAATATGTGTGGAGCCCTTGAAGCTCTACATATGCCTATTTAACATCAGTCTGGAGCCACAGTCGCTGGTCAAGTTACACTTTCCTGTGGAAAAAGCATCATGACTCCATGTCACAAAGGGCAGGTGAAGTTCAAAGTGAAAAGCAGAAGGTAGCTCTTCCCACCAGGGTACTAGGCCAGCAGTTTCTGCTCTGTCAAGGGAAGGTACTAGGACTTGTGAGCCTGCCTGTGGTCAATCAGGAGAACCTGAGTTCACGCACGTGTGGTCTCTGGCTCAGGACAATCATGCACACCCCACTATGCCATGAAGTCCTGTTTTTCATTACTGCTAAGCCCCAGTTGTTTTTTTTTCTCTTAACTAACATTTATACTTGGTTATCACAGACCTGAAATTATGCTTCTTTATAGTAAGACTGTAATTGAATTACTTTCTGTTAATTAGGAGTTTCTAAATCACCTTGATTCCCTCTAGAGAGAAGCCTTGATACAAGGCAGCAATAACGGTGGAACTGTGTTTAATTCAACTTGTATCTTTTGCAATATAATTAATTGGATAATAACAGTTTTAAAGGAGCACCTCAGAACTCTAAATGGTCCTGAGTGGCTTGGAAGAGTTCATGTGGTATCCAGAAGTTCCTGAGTACTCTCCATCTCCGGAACTAGCTTGCTCTCTGAATAATTGGATTTTCCCAGTTCCAGTTACCCTTTCTTCTCCTTACCTCCCTTCCCAGCAAATGTGAATGAGTAAGGATTAACTCCAAAAGTGTCTCTCAGAGAGACCCATAGTATAAGCACTGGGTACCCACCCACGGGGAAGACAAGAACATAGAGTGGTAAGTCAGTTGTTTTGGCTGTGGAATAACATTTATTTTCATGGCTGAATTCAAATGGCTATCTGGGTTAGAAGAGCCTGTGTTTCACTGTGAATAATAAACATAAATCTTTATCTCATATTTATGTGGTGACCCACTTCAGAGGCTGCCCTTGAAGTCTCATCTCTAAAATGCAATTTCTTCTCTGTTTGTGAACAGCTACACATTAATGGAGTTAGAAGTGACTGAGTTGTTGGTTGGGGGAGAAGAGGCTTTTTATAGTGTTTACTGGATAAGATGAGACATTACTACTTTATGGGATTCTATCTGAAATATGTTGCATAAGAGCCTCTGGTTGTGCCAGTGTTGAGATGAGTGGGATGTAGCAGGAGAGCGGGAGGATCACACTGATCCCTGACAGCCACCCTTCTCTCAGGTGAAGTTAGAAGACTTATTCTCAGTTGGAATGCTGGGTCACTCATAATTCCTAATCCACTCCAGCCTTATGTAGCATTTGACATCTGTTGTCCAGCAAGACAGCAGACTGTTAAAATCGTTGATCCAGTTTTGAGGCTTATATCAAATCCAAGTTCTGACAGAATGTGATGGAAACTGAGAGTCTAACTTATACTTTATAATAAAATGGGAGAATTTTATAATAAGATTGGAGATTTCAACACACACACCCTCTAGTGTCTCCCACTTACCTCAGTGTACCGATGCTGTCAGGAGCTCTACCTATCCATGCTTATCTGGTCTCTCAACTTCCTGCTAGATTTCAGAGAATCCTTTGAGCCATCTCTCAGGAGTCACAAGCACAAGCTGCAGTCTCCCAGCACTCACTTTTACAGTGACCTTCAGGCTCCCCTGTATAAGGTGCCACATTTACTGCAATGTAACCATCTAACATGGTTTTATTTGTTCACGTTACTTTAAAATTTTGCCGTGTTGTGCCCTTGCTCCCTGTAAGCCATACGATTGCACGCTTTGGAGCATCTTCATGCATGTGCAGCATTTTTACAAAATTGAGGATACTGCAGCTATATCTCCAGAGTTTCCAGTATCACCAAATGTCTGGATCCAATGCTTCCAGACCTCCCCCTACCCCTGCAGAAGTTCCTGTGAATGTTCAGTCCCCATGCTCTTTCCGTCCTTCTGACCACTCCTCTGTCTCAGGTCTCCAATACTTGGTCTTCATGTCAGTGATTCTGGAGCATCACCATTATGCTTCTTTATTGTTAAAGTTCTTCCTGCAGATATACAGACTTCCATCTCAGCTACTGCTGCTATATAGAAAATGCCTCATTCTCCAAATGTCAGAGCCAAGCTTTTCACAATTTCCGTTGCTGCTGGAAATTCTCACAAGATATTCTTCCCTGCTGTAACCACTAGTTCAGCTCAGCGACAGTGGAAGTCCACATCCTAAATGAGTTAGCACAGTTGTAGGTGCTCTCACACTACAGGCTGTGTTAGAACTGCTCTAGCCAGAGGTGGATGTTTGCCCTGTCCCATCATCTGAGGTTCTCCTGTGTCCCAGTGAACCAGTTCTAGGCTTTCACTTTGCCCTTCCCTAAAACTTCCTTCTATCCCTTCCTTCCCAGCATGCCCTGGAAATGGTCCCACCTGCCTCCTGTCCTCCCCTGGCCATGCTTCTTGACATTCATAGTCACTGATCAGTGGTGATTCTAAAATCCACTTTGATTGTAGTGCATTTCTGCTTAACATTGTCAAGGGTTTATGATGCAGCTCAAATTTGACAGTTGGAAAGGACTTCTTCATTTTATCCAGTCTGGCTCTTTACTCTTATTCTGTCCAGTTTCAATGTGGATTGAAACACTGAAAACTGAAGGACACATTGCCCTGTTTTAAATCCTGTCCTTGTATGTAGGTACAACCCACATATGCTCATTTTCCTATTTGTTAATAGGCCAGGCAAAACTTCAGGGTCTTTCCATGATTTTACCTAGGTTCTTTTCCCTATAATGTTCTACAGTTTTTGCATAGTGAAAATGGTAGCAGAGAAGTTTCATGTGGGAAACCAGAGCCAGTTGCTCTGGAAATGGCTTGTTATTTGGAAAGTACTTTTATAGCACCCTTGCTGGAAGAGTGAATGACCACAGTTCTATTTTTTTATATTTTTTTAATTTCAGTGTATAGAGGGGTTACAGTTACATTTGCCAGATAGAGGGTGCATTACTTCTCACACATTGATATCCCTTCTTATGTTTTTGTCCTCGTTTCCCTCCCCTACCCCCTTCCCTCATTTTCCCCCTCCTATTTCAAATAAACAAGTAAACATCTATATAACATACCAGGTAACAAAGTGGGATACTGTAACAATATGAGATTAACCAAAGGACAACCTAAGAGAAGCGAGAAAAACATAATACATAAAGAATAACAGTCACTTATAATTAAGCTCTTGTTTCCATGTCCTGGAGGATCAATAATTTGGCCTCATCCTATATGGCCTATATGTACCTAGGTTTTGAGCTATTGTAATCCTTTGATAGTAGAGTCCTACGTGTGTACTAATTATTACAAATGAGGGAGCTTATATTCCTTTGGGTCTGGCTTACTTAATATGATTTTTTCCAAGCCTTTCCATTTCCTTACAAATGGTGAGATGTTATCATAGAATTCCATTGTGTATAAGTACCACATCTTGTTGATCCACTCATCAACTGAGGGGCATCTGGGTTGGTTCCAAATCTTCGCTACAGTTCTTAGAGACATAGCATACCAGCCCTGGTAGGTGACTGGCTCTCTGCCCTGCCCCATGGAGCCCCATGGGTAGAAACCAGTTTGGAATAGAATGGGGAGCTACATTTCATTGTAAACTCCCTCACCCCCCCCCACTGTCATAACTCCTTTACAGCCTAGTTCATGTTTATGACTTTTATAATGTGTTCAAGCATTAAAAGATGTATTGTGTTTCAACAATAATTTATAAATGTGCTACTTCCATTAGTTCACATTTGTGCCATGTGGCTGCACTTTAGCTTGAGTGAAGGAAATATTACCTCTGAATTTTAGTTTAGAAGTCCCAGATACCAGGATTTCTGAATTTGATTCTAAAATCCTCCAGCCATACAGGAATAAATATTATTGTACAATGTTAAAAAAGAAACATCACATTTCTTTCAAGAGCATAGAAAAAAATGGGCAGAGTTTATAAGTTCCTGGGAGAACATTGCTCTTACTCTCTGCCCTGTTCTCATGCCAGTGAACCAGTTTGTTTCCTGGAGCTGTGCAGCATGATGCTGACGGGCCATGACGGGCCACCTGTCAGCCCCAGGCCCTGTGTGCTGCTGACACAGATTTTATTAAAAAAAACAAAAAACAAAACAAAACAGCCTTGTTTTCTTACAGATCTGGAGGCTAAAAAGTGGAAATGAAGAAAGTAGCATGTGGGGGGTCTTCTTGTGTCCAAATGTGACTGTAGCATGTGGGGGGGTGTTCTTGTATCCAAATGGGACTGAAGGTGAAGGGCAAGCTCCCAAACACTGTGGGAGCCCCTTTAAAAGGGGCTTCATCCCCCTCACAGAAGAGGAGTCCTGGCTCTATCACCTCTTAGAGGCCCCACCTTTCAATACTGTCACATTGCCAACGCCTGAATTCCAGAGAGGATATATTCACACCATAGCAGAGGCTAGCATTCAGATAACTGATGAGAGAGAGAAAATGTTCCTTGCATCTCGTGGATGGTCTTTGGCAGCCTAGTGTAGTGGTGGTGTGGGGGATGGTGGGGGAGGGGACAGTGAGGAGGACCAAGGTGTATTCAGCCACTGACATGTCTTGAAAAATTATAATTTAAATGATTCGACCCTGGGAAAAGTCCCACCTGTTCTATGTTAAATAATTGTGGGTCCATGTACAGGAACAAACCTGGCTATTTGGTTGTTCTAGACCTCTCCACCTCTGCATCCTCAAGGGAAACAGCTACAGTAAGAGCAGGCCTGGCAGCCCTATATTAAGTACAGGGCCAAGCAGGGGGAAGTGTTAAGAAGAGAGAAGGGGGGAGGGGCTCTGTCTGAAACTGAGGTTCAAAACAAGATCAAAGGACAAAAGTCAGCAGGTGTTACTACTAAAAAGTTGTTTTACTCAATACCTGAATAATTGGCAAAAACTACTTTTGCAATTATTAACAAGGTCAGTGTTCCTGAGAGAGAAGGAATTACCTAAAATCAGACATAAAATTCTTAGGTAATAACCACGTGTTTTTCAGCTGGGCACCAGTAGCCCACACCTGGAATCATAGCTACTCAAGAGGCTAAGATCTGAGGATCGCAGTTAAAAGCCAGCCTAGGCAGGCAAGGTCATAAGACTCTTATCTCCAATTACTCACTAAAAAGCCAGAAGTGGAGCTGTGGCTCAAGTAAGAGTGCTAGCTTTGAGCAAAAATATCCCAGGGACAGTGCCCAGGACTGTTGTGCCAAGATTGTTCCATGTTCTGGGAATGACCCCCCCACTTGTTTAGGGCCCATGTACTTGAACCCCAGGTGGTAACAGCCTGGTGCTCAGTGGTTAGACACCTGAGCTATGATTCAACCAGTGGTTTGAGTCAAATAGCCAATCAGGTAATTGTACTTTCCTTATAAAAGCAGTGTAAAGTTCTTGCTCAGGGCCTTTTCAGCGTTGCCGGCTGCTGGTATGCGGAGGCCCAAGTCTAGCCTGGTAAATAAAATGACCCCTGCTCTTTAGCTTTGGCTGTGGCCTCTGGTGGTCTTTTTGGGGTTCTAGGAATTCGGGTACAACAGAACCTGAGTTCAAATTCCAGGGCCAGCACAAAACATAATTTTTTTCAAAAATAAAACCATCCTGGCTTGGAATTTGGCCTAGTGGTAGAGTGCTTGCCTAGCATGCATGAAGACCTGGGTTCAATTCCTCAGTACCACCTACATAGAAAAAAGCCAGAAGTGGTACTGAGGCTCAAGTGGTAGAGCTCTAGCCTTGAGAAAGTCTAAGGACAGTGCTTAGGCTCTGAGCTCAAGCCCAAGACTGGCCAAAAAAAAAAAGAAAAAAAAAAAAAGGAAAAAGAAAACCATCCTAAAAACAGAATTTCCTAGGTGAAAAGCAAGTTTCAAAACAAAATAAAAAGGAGTAATCTCTAGAAACTTGTACAATAAAGTAGTGTTGCTTTTCATAGCTATGTGTAAAAAAATTTACCTTACATTAACTTAGGGAGTAACTATCAAAAATACTCCTTCCTCCTTCTTTCCTCCCTCCCTTCCTTTCCTCCATCCCTCCCTCTCTTTTTTTTCCTTCCTCAGTACTAGAGTTTAAGTTCAGATCTCCATAGGTAGATACTCTGCCATTTGAGCCACTCCACCATATCCCTTTTGTGTTGGTTATTTTTTGAGATAGGCTCTCACTTCATACCCAGGCCAGCCTAGACCAGGCTGTGCTTCCTTTTTTCATTGACCACTGTGCCCAACTAGTATAGCTTTCTCAAAGTGTGGATGCCAGGCATATGCCACTGCACCCGCCATGGACTCATGCCTTGGCTGCACTCAATCAATAACCCCCAATTTCACCTCTCTAGGATCTAAGATTACAGGGGTGAACTTCATATCTCTCCCAAACATAACACTCTTGAAAGAGGCATTTTCTGAGATAGTTCTAATTTAACAAAATATCAATTTTTATCTTTGCTTTACAATTGGTTCAAACTTTTTCATCCTTTATTAAATATTCTGAGGTCAAGCACATATATGAAGTGAGTTTCTAAGCTAGGTCCTATCTGCAAATTTTTCTAATATATCTGTTTGAGAAATTTAGCACCAATGGTGTGAAAACATCTTGCACTGAAAAAAATGATACTCATGTCCTTGTGGTAAGTTTCTCAGGCTGGCATCTTGATATCTGCTCTGTCAGATATGTCAAATACCTATATCCTTAATGGAGCTTTGTTGATGAAATTAATTCAATTGCATTCATGCAAATAGTTCTTATAAAATCAAACACTGGGCCGGGAGTTTGGCCTAGTGGTTAAAGTGCTTGCCTAGCATGCACGAAGACCGGGGTTCGATTCCTTGGTGCCACATACATAGAAAAAAGCCAGAAGTGGTGCTGTGGCTCAAGTGGTAGAGCTCTAGCCTTGAGAAAGTCCAAGGACAGTGCTCAGGCTCTGAGCTCAAGCCCAGGACTGGCAAAAAAAAAAAAAATCAAACGCTGTACTTGGCCTTGTACTCTACGGACATATTAAAGTACTAGACCTCAAAGTAAACAAACAACTTAAAGAAGTGTATTTCTGTGGCTCATCTCTCCATATTATTCCTGACATACCTGTCAAACTGAGATGCATATTCTGGTAGTTTTACATTAAATACAAATGACTTCTCTTTCATAATAATAATTTGTTAAGTAGTGTTAAATTAAGTTTTTATTGATACCATAAAAATGTTTTCTTGGGGCCAGGAGTTTGGCCTAGTGGTAGAGTTGCTTGCCTAGCATTCATGAAGACCCAGGTTCAATTCCTCGGTACCACATACATAGAAAAAAGCTGGAAGTGGTGCTGAGGCTCTAGTGGTAGAGCTGTAGCCTTGAGAAAGCCCAAGGAGAGTGCACAGGCCCTAAGCTCCAGCCCAGGATTGACAAAAAAAAAAAAGATGTTTTCTTGAGGGGTTTTATTGAAATATTAGAAAAAATGAGTTTGGGGGTGTAGCTCAGTGCTAGAAAACTTGCCTGGCATGTGTGAAGCCCTGGTTCAAGCTCAGCAAAGCAAAACAAATGTAAAAAAAAAGAATAACTTTGGGACAATGTCAGTAGGCAAGGTGACATTCTACATGGTAGTGGCTTTAAGAACTGACAGGATTCCTTCTGCTTTTGTGTGCCCTTCTGTTTGGAATGCCCTTTCCTTTTCATGCCCATGTGTCAGGATCTATCATAGTGTCATGGAAAAAGAGCTCTAAGGGCAGATGTAATATTAGTTCCATTAGTTATTCATTATAGACTCTTTACCTGTAGTCCTGGATGACCTTGAGAAAGGAGCCTGACTCATGTCTCCAGTGTTCACAGATAGGAAACTAGCGCCCTCAGTTTTCACCTCACATGGTTACTATGTCCATCAAATGAAATAAAAAGCACCAGCCACATAGTTGATGTGGAGGAAGAGAAGGAATGGAATTACTTTTATCTTGATTTTTTTAATACTACTTACAATTGCAGCTTGCCATAAAGTAGCAGACTCTGACAGAAATTGTTTCCTACTAATGAGCTAGACCTGGAACTCAGGTTGCCCTTTCTATATTCTTGGCGCCATGTGTTATACAGCCAGAAAGAGTTGTCACCAGAATGAAAGGAAGATACTAGCCAACTGTCAGGAGGGTCCATGGCCTGGCTTTGTCCCTGCCAACCAGCCTCTCTTGTGCAGCCTTCCTCAAGGGCCCACTACACCCCACAAGACTTCAGTAATCACTTGACCACTAAAGAATATTGAACATTAAAAATATTAGGAGAGTTAAGAATGTATGCTGTGGAAAGAGCTAGAAGTTGATTACCAGATGAATCAGATGAATTATAAATAGGGGATTGGGTATAGTGCCACATGCCTCTAATTCCAGCTACTGAGGAGGCAGAGGTAGGAGGATCATAGCAAAGCCAGTTAGCCAAAAGTATGAAACTCTATTTGAAAGGAAAGGAGAGAGGGAAAGAGAAGAGGGAGGGAGAAAGGAAGGATAAGAGAAGAAGGGAAGAGAGGAGAGGAAGAGAAGAAAGGTGACAGGAGGGGAGGGAAGAACTAAAGGGCTTAGGTCTGTGGCTTAAGTGGTGGAGTGTTAGCCTAGGAAGAACAAGGTATTGATTTCAATTCTCAGCATTCCACCCCAACCCCCCCAAAAAATCCTGATCATAAATGGGGTTATAAATGTGTATCCTCAAATCATAAAAAGATATAAACTGGCAGTTCCTTCTTCCAAAGGAAATGGTGCAAACATCTAATAACAGGTGTTGGAAAATGAATCATCTCTGTAAGGTCTGGAAGTGTTTTCTTCCTGCCCTGTCTATGCTCTGCTGACTGTTTACTGTGTGGCTCCTTCTTCCAGGCTGGTTCCCTCTGGAATTCCATACACCTTCTGGAAATTCCTCCTACTGTTTACTTCCAAACTGAGGAAGAGTGGCTTCTTGTTCGAGCTTAGTGTGTATTAACCACCTTTGTATTGCCACACTGTTCATGAGAAGGGGAGCACGTTCAGCCCCTCCGTCCCCCTCTCCGTCCCCCTCCACCCGCCCCCCCCCCGCCCCGCCACTGTCAGGGAGGGAACTTCCACATGGAAATCTGAGCCACAAACACTCTGGTGGGCATCTGCATGAATGTCATCATACCACAATTCTCCACCAGCTCTCCTACCAAAGGACTGTCCTGTAATGGTCACTTACCTTCTTGCCCTTGGCTGCTGTCCACACATGCTGTAGCTGTTGTTCTGCTGCTGTGCCTTCCCTGCTGCACTCCCAAAGTCAGCAACAGTGCTTTAGCTCAATCTGGGTGCTCTGCCCTCAGTCCCCTTCACAGAGGGTTGTCTAGGGAACTATGCAGCCTATACTCCAGACAGTGCACGGGAGGCAGAGGGGATGCCTGTTCCTTATACCCTACATATACTTTTCAGCCGAAAGTTTCCTACTTGTTTAAGTCTTTGGGCCATGCCTTCCCCTGGGAGATGCTTCTGTGAATAATAATGTACTTGTTGTTTCTCAGAGCTTCATCCCAGCAGGCTTTCCAAGTAGAACTAAAATTAGTAATGAATGCTGGAAACATTGCCAGTGAACATATGAACGAAAGGCATACTCATTCAGCTAATTTCAGGCTACCAGAAAGTGCTTTGCCAGGCCTCCTGAGAAATGGGGAGTCAGCCATGACATCTACTATTTGCAAGTGTGTCCTTGAGCCAGAGTCTCCACATGCACCCTCTCATTTAATCTTCCAATGGTGGGAGATGTAGTGTCTTTTAGCAAGCTCATTTTACAAAGAGGAAGTAGGGATCCTGAGGTAAAAACACCATCTTGGACAAGGAATGAAAATGAAGGATTAGCAGAACCAGGACTGGAAGTCCTATTAGCCTATTAACCTCTGTTCTCTCTGCCCATACACTTTAACACACACACACACACACACACACACACACACACACACCCCTTCCCATTCCTGCTAGGTGATTGGTGTGTGTGAGACTGTTCATCTGAGTTTGTTGTTTAGTTCGGTAGTTTTCCAAATGGTTCCTGCCATGTTCTTTTGCTTGCTGACTATTACTGACTTCATTCTTCAGATTTTCTTCTTTTTCCTGTTTGAATATGGAGTCCTCATTGGCCACTGTTTTGACATTGAGCTGTGACAGCTACTGACTGTACTTGAAGATGTCCTTGTATCTCTAAATCTCACGTTTGGCTTGACATCAAAGCTGATAAAGGTTACTGGTGACGATACAAACCTTTTTAGCATGCAAATTTGTAATTGCGCCAATGACTTTACATCAACATAATAAAGTTCTTCATTTTTATCACTCCCTGTTCAGTATATCAAGCTGGAAACTGGAATATTTTAATGTGCAGGAATGACTGAGATTTTGAAGGATAGATGTGAAAATACTGAGTTTGCAGAGTACAAGCTCTACCACTAGTTGTAGATTTCTAGAACATAGAGCTGCCCGTGGTAGACCTTCTATGAACAATGAGGACATACTAAACTTTGGGTGGTTACTGTGAGTTTTGTTAAACAGGGAAAGCTGACAAATGTTGTTTAACTATAAGAATCTAGCTCACTTTTAAAAGGCTTGCTGGATGATACATCCATATCTGATGTCTGGTAGGCCAGTGTTCTACCACTGGGCTATGTTCTGATTCACTTCACCCTTTTATTTTAAATGCTTATTCCATATTTTAAACTAAGGTTTAGTTGAAGACATTTTGTCTAAAATGGGGAAAATTTGTAGGTGTTGGAGCTGTCTATAAAATGAAGTTGACCATTTTGTCCAAACAATTCGGAGCAGTTGAGCATGCATGCATCTTTTTATTGTTTTTCACAATGGAGCAGACCTGGGCCAGGTTGTCTCAGAGTTCAAGTACACTATGGTATTGGCCTGACTACACCAAAAGCACGGCATTACTCACAGCCTATTCACTTTTCACCTTCAGTAATGACCCTGGGTTGTGGGTGATCAGTAGAAAAGCAGCTGGCAACTTCCAGTCAAATTGTGTTAGGTGAAGAGCCCTCTGTGCAGGTGCAGGGGGTACCTGGCATCGTCTCATGTCTGGGTGTTCCCTCCACAGATGCTTCAGTCCCTGAAAGCATTGCTTGAAAATGCAGACGCCGTATATGAAAAGATCGTTCATTGTCAGAAAGCAGGTAAGTGGACATTTATTTTCTTTAAAATAAAATGAATAACAGGATCTGTTTGTCTTAAAACTTTGTCATCTTTCTCATAGTCTATCAAAAATAATAAAATATTTTTTTCCATGGGAAAAGAAAACACTAATTTATTGTTTCAAGGCCCTGACTACCAAACTTAACTGCAGGGAGATTTCAAAATGTATCAACATTGGTCTGAGATGTTGGCTAGGAATTAAAAGTTGTTTGTTAAAAAAAGAAAAGAAATAAACCATAACAAAGTTCTCAGAAGAACTGGGCATTGTAGTATATACCTGTGACCCCCACACTGGAGAAACCAAAAAGGGGGATCTTGAGTTGGAGACCAGCCTGACTCTATATCAAGACCCAGTTTCAAAGCAAACAAAAAGCCAACACATACACACACAAACAAAAATCCTCAGGTGTCTGTAATGGTCAGCCAAGGTTGAACTCCCCTGCACTGGTTCCTCCTCAGTCTTCCCTATGCTGCCAAACCTGCCAGTCAGCAGTGACTTTCCACTACTGCTTGAGCAGAAAGAGAATCGTTTCCAGTTACAACTTTGTAATGTACTGGGATTTTCAAGTGCTGATAAAATACTGATTTAATACATAAAGGTTGTGTCAGCTTATAAAATTCTGCTTATATGAAAGGCCATCTACAGGTCCTTTGCCACTTACAATGAGCTTACATCTTATTATAAACCTGTTGTAACTTGAAAATATTATTTGAGGAAAATGCACTTAATTCTCCTAAGCTGTAGCTTAGCAACACAATGTGCTATAGAACCTCAGGTAATCCTGGTCACTGTGGCTTACTGCTGTTGCCCAGCCTTTGTGAGAATGCAGTGCCAGGGACCCAAGAAGAGATTAAACTTCATTGTCTGTGGATTTTACTCAGTGGTCTGATCACTCTGATACCATAGTAAGTCACAAGTTGAACCCTTAGAAATCAGGGTCCAGAGCTGAGAATGTGGCTTAGTGGTAGAGTGCTTGCTTGCTTTCCTAGCATGCATAGGTTCAATTCCTCAGGACCACGTAAACAGTAATGGCCAGAAATAGCATTGTAGCTCAGGTAGTAGAGTGTTAGCCTTGAGCAAAAGAAGCTTAGGCCCTGAATTCTAGCCACAGGAGTAGCAGAGAGAGGGGGGGAGGGGACAGGAAGGGAGAGGTGGGGGGAGGGAAGGGAGAGATGGGGGAGGGGGAGGGAGAGGAAAGGAAAGAAATCAGGGTCCATCTGTAGTTAATTTTAGGAGCAGCAAGGTAAGAAAATAAAAAAATAATATAAAAACCTTCCATTTCCTGACATTTTGTCCTACTTTCTTTTTAACTGTCCCATCTTCCTGGAGACCTATGGTTCCAGGATTTATGTTTCTATTCTATTCATCCCTCTAAAGCACATATTTACCTCGCTTCACTTGATAATGCTTTTTCAGTTATTTTGTTTTATTAATGTATTCCATCTTCTAAACAGGATAATAACTTCCAAGACTGTATATTAAGTTACGCTGCATCTTACCCACGACATCTGTTCTAACAGTCGGTGTAGAGTAGTGACGTGAATATTAACTAACTAAATGCAATTTGACTTTTATTATTTTATTAACCACATGTGCAAGACTTGTGAATTGGGGAAGTTTTTGTTTTTGGTTTTTGGGGTTTTTTTTTTTTAGGAATTGACTGTGGATTCAAAATTTGAGTTAGCATTAATGCTTTGTAAATTTATTGGTTTATGAAATTCAATCATTTCTAGTATAATATGTCTCTGTGGTTGTAGAAAAGGGTTGTTTGCTAGTACTTAAAAAGCTGAAGAACCTTTTCTCTTAGTGAATTTCGGGGCAGAAGATGTGATGGCCAGGTATCTCAGTTTACAGATATTTAGAATTATATCAAGGTTATCTTTTAATTTCAAAGGTACTGCCTAACAGTACAGCCCTCCTGTTATCTTGAGGACTTTTTATTATTTACTTTCTTAAATTTTTTTCCCACTGATCATGGAACTTGAACTCTAGGCCTGGGCATTGTCCATGAGCCTTTTGTTGTTGTTGTTTTAATTGTAAAGGTGATGCACAGAGGGGTTACAGTGACCTAAGTAAGGAAATGAGGACATTTCTTGTTGAATATTGTTACCCCCTCCCCCTGACTTTCCTCCCCTAAGTTGTAGAGTTCATTTCCACCATATTGTCTTGTGAGCATCACTGTTGCATCCTTTGTTTCACCATTTCTATGATTACCCTTTCCTTCCCCAAATCAAATAAACATACATACAAAGAAAGGGGTATTGAAATTAAAAAAAAAACAGTGACAACAGGAGTTAAATCAGAGAGGGGAAAATGAAACAACTATATACAGTACACTTAAAAGAAATAAAAAAAAAAACCCTTTTCACATCTTGTAGTTCATTTTGTTTTTGTTTTCTAGTCTTGGGGCTTGAACTCGGGGCCTGGAACCTGTCCTTGAACTTTCCAAGGGGTAGTACTCTACTCTTTGAGTGAGTCACAACACCACTTTCAGCTTTTTCTGTGTATGTGATATCAAGGAATTGAAACTGGCCTTTGTGCAGGCTAGGCAAGCACTCTTCCTTAAGATTATATGTTCATAGCTATTGAGCTGTTATGATCCTGTGCTAGAACAATCCTAGACATAATCTAATTATTACAAATGAGGAAAACTATGAAGCCTATGTTTCTTTGGGTCTAGCTTACTTCACTTCATATGAATTTTTCCATGTCTTTCCATTTGCTTGGGGCAATATTATTCTTTCTGATGGAAGCATAGAATTCCACTGTGTATTTATACCTCATTTTCTTGTCCCATTCATCCACTCAGGGGCACCTGGGTTGGGTCCATAGTTTAGCTATGGTAAATAATGCTGCAGTGAGTACAGTTAAGCTGATGGCTTTAGTGAGGCCTTGTTTGTGGTCATTTGGGTAAATGATCAGGAGTGGGATTCATGGTTCATGGGGGAGCTCTATGTTTAGCCTTTTCAGGACCCTCCCTACTGCTTTGCAGAGTGGTTGAGCAAGTTTACATTCCCACCAACAATGTAGCAGCAGTATTCCCTTAGCTTTTTTGTTCAAGGCTAACATTCTACCACCACTTTGATTCATAGCACCACATTCATTTTTCTAGTAATTAATCGGAGATAAGAGTTTCATGGAATTTCCTGCTTCAGCTGGTTCTGAATAGTGATCCTCAGATCTTAGCCTCCTGAGGAGCTAGGGATTATAGGCATGAGCCACATGCCCCGCTTTTGAGTACTTATTTTAGAATTCCTTGGTCTTTTGTTTCTTTATTTACAATTATTGTAAGAACTTACACTCATTAGTCATATGAAGAATTTCTCATTTGTATTGGCATATTTGCATATGATTTTACTTTTAATACGTAATTTTTCTTCTGCTTGCATAATTTTATCTTGCAAAAAATATATGGGTCACCAAAGTGCTACAAGAAAATACCGTTTTTGAAATACTTGTAACCTTTAAGACAAGTTTATAGTCTCATTAGATAAAACTTTAGGGCTGAGAGTGTGGCCTAGTGGTAGAGAGCTTACCTGGCATGCATGAAGCCCTGGGTTCAGTTCCTCCAAACCACATAAACAGAAAAGGCTGGAAGTCGGGCTGTGGCTCATGAGGAGAGTGCTAGCCTTGAGAAAGCCCAAGGACAGTACTCAAACACTGAGTTCAAGCCCCAGGATGGACCAAAACAAAATAAAACCTTTATTAAACAGTTAAATGGGATTATGGAGTCATACATCCAGCCCCAATTTATATTAAAAAGTGCTTCCCACTCCATAATGGGTGCATGCCACTATACCCAGATCTTCATTGAAAAGGAGTCTTTCAGACTTTTCTCTTCCCAAACTGGCATCAGCTGTGATCCTCCCAGGGTCAGCTTTCCAATAGCTACGATTACAGGTATAATCTCCCAACACCTCCCTCTTCCTAGCTGTCATAGGGTTTCCAAGGGAGGGAATATGTCTGATGACATTGAGAGAGCCATAGTTGAGGCCTGATGGCAAGTGAAAATCTCCTGTGAGGCCAGGCCAGCAGCCTGCTTCCCCAGCAGCAAGAGGGTCAGAGGGGCCTGGGGAACTCAGCAGGAGCAGCTTTGGGAGTGGCAACCCACCTATACTATCCACTCTTCTGAGAGAAGCTCGTAATGTGGAAAATCGAGCAGTAAAGAGGAATATTTTAGGGCTGGGAGTTGGCCTAGTGGTAAGAGTGCTTATCAAGCATGCACGAAAGACTTGGGGTCGATTTTTTGGTACCACATACACAGAAAAGGCTGGAAATGGTGCTGTGGCTCAAGTCCGTAGAGCTCTAGCCTTGAAAAAGCCCAAGGACAGTGCTTAGGTCCTGAGTTCGAGCCCCAGAATTGGCAAAAAAAAAAAAAAGAGGAACATTTTAGGCAAGAATATATTACTAGGAATTTGTAGGCTCAAGTAAAGATGAAGACATTAAGACCTGAGATTCAAGGCAGAAGGAGTCAGAAGGGACGGAATGAAGCCCAGCAACACTGACCTTAGAAATGGGAGCATCCCTCTCTGGAGCGAACAAGAAAGCTGTGCACTTAGAGAATTCTCTGTCCCTAGAGGACTGTGTTCCATTAGGGAGAGAACCAGAAAAGAGGAGAAGGGGAGGATGCGGGGTTCAGGACCATGGCAAACAGGTTAGTCAGTGTCCAGCAGGGTCAGCCCAAGTGACTAACAAGTCATGCAGGGTGATGAGGGACAGGGCTCCAGCCCATGGGTGATTATGATGGACACGTAATAAACATAGGACATGTACAAGTCAAATGTCCCAGATAAACACACAGGCCCAAGCAGAGAGCATGTAAGGAGCACACTCCAAGGATGTGAGCAGGAACTTGCAGAGCAAATTTATAAACGTTGATAAAATATGCCGGAGTTTTTCAGGGGAAGAAATCTTTCCCATCTTTTCATCTTTTGCTATTTTAATGGCCAAAGTCACAGCCAGCCTCCCTCCCCCCTCTCTCTCTGCATTATAGCCTTTTTACATTACTGAATTGATCTACTTCATAAATGATAGGAAGATAATCTTGTCTCAGGTTGCTGGGAGTTTTGTTTTTCAAGCAATCTTCCTGTGTTCCCTAGGCTGGCCTTAAACTCTCCGTCCTTCTGCCTAGGTCTCCAAGTGCTGAGATTATCAACCTGTGCCCCTGCCCCTGCCCCCCATATGGGTGTTTTTATTGGATGATTTAAAAAGGAAAATAGAGAATAATTATTCTCTAAAGGAGAATAAATCAATGACATACTTCCTGCTAAAGAATTAAAACATGTATTCAACTTATACTCCTTTCTGAAACCTCATTAAAATGACAGTACGGGGTTTTGTGTTTAAGGTACATATCTGTAAAGACCAAGAATGGAAATCACAGAGTTTGGGAAACTGAAAACAGCTTCACACGTGGCAATTGACTGAACACGTGATAATTGACTTCTCTCTGACTCACTGGTAGATGGAGGATGAGGGCTGACAAGTAACCTGATTTACACTGCAGACCACCCACTCAGAACTTGGTAGGACAGGTACCTCTGGAAATTAGAGTCAGATAGCTACAAGAGACAAGGATCTGCAAGCTGAATTGGAAGGAAAAGTCTTGACAGCAACAAAACTGAAAAGAATGAAAAATGTCAGACTTCCTATGGGGATTTTAATAAGGACTATTTG
This sequence comes from Megascapheus bottae, assembly GCF_031878675.1. Classification (NCBI taxonomy): domain Eukaryota; kingdom Metazoa; phylum Chordata; class Mammalia; order Rodentia; family Geomyidae; genus Megascapheus; species Megascapheus bottae. The sequence goes on from NC_143510.1 coordinate 19,223,285, forward strand.
GAAAGGAATTCCATCTTAACAGTCTAAGGCACATTTCTTAAATGTATGGACACATACTAATGAAGGAAAGGTGTGATGGATGTTACTGTTTTGGGAAGGGGAAATTGGTGACAGTTCTTTGACTCTGTGTGCATGTGTATAAAATAAACATGAAATTGAGATAGAAAAGAAGGGAAGGGAAGAGACTGGATTCCTGGGCAGAAGTTGCCAGGGAAGCTGAGGTTTTCCTAGTCGTGTGGCCACACCACAGGCCTCTGGGACTCAGAGCTGGCCTGTGTGTATTCAGGGAGAACCTGATTCCTCTTCCCCCAGGAGCATTTGTTTCACTCTTTTAGAATGACTGTGAACTGGGGGCTAGGTGCTCCCTCTGAGAGAAAGCCCAGCTCACCTCAGCTTCATGCACAGTCATGGTTGCTTTTTGAGTTAAGTGGGACATAATCCACAAATCCAATGGAATTTTTTTTTGCCAGTCATAGGGCTTGAACTCAGGGCCTGGGCACTGTCCTTGGACACTTTTTGCTCGACTAGCACTGTACTAAAGCCACAGCTCTACTTCTGGCTTTTTCTGAGTATGTGGTACCGAGGAATCAAACCCAGGGCTTGGTGCATGCTAGGCGAACACACTACCACTAGGCTATGCTCCTGGCCCACTTTCTGAATTTTTTTTTGTTTTTGTCCATTGTGGGACTTGAATTCTGGGCATGGGCATTGACCCTGAGCTCTTCAGCTCAAGACTACCACCCTACCCCTTTGAGACACCACTGGAATTTTTTTTTAATAAGGGATCCTCTATATCCCTGTTCTTGGTTTTGATTTCCTAAATGTTATTTGAACGTTTGTGTGGGTGACTGGGCTATGCATCTCTGACAGAGCTGCATTTGAGCACATGGTCCCCCAGGAGTCCCCCCATCCCCCCCATCCTCCCTATGCTTGCAGTGGCCTGCTTGCTGTGAGTTCAGATCCACCCCTCCTGCAGTGTGTAGTTAAATTCTATCACCTTTTATTCAGTGCTCACCCCCACTGCTGATTTGCTCTGCATTTCCAACTGTTTGTACACAACTCCTTTCTTCTCCCTTCCCGGATGGCTGCTGGTGTCTGCTGAGCAGTTGGATCTCCCTGGTGAGCAAGCTTGGTAGGTTTGTTTTAGCTAACAACACATGAGCCTCACCCCTCTCCTGTGTGGGGAGAAGGACACAAGGCCCAACCCCACCTGTCCTGGCCTTGACTTCTCAGAGGCTTGTCTTCTTATTTTATTTTTTGCAAAGTCCTCAGACCTCAGTGTCCTTAGGAGTTGGGAGGAACAGATAAGCAACCTGTCAGCATCATCCCTGGGTTCAACTCACATCATTAGCTAGCAAACAACTCATCAGCTATAAGATTTATCCTCAAATCACTTTCCAGGGGTTCTATTAGAAAAGGTTTGCAAAAAGGAAAGACAGGAGCCTTACAGCTTTGTTGTTTGTTAGTATTTCTCGGCTTTGGTTTGTAGAAGTAAATGCTTCCCCAAGAAGCCAGAGCCATATTTTCTGCACAGTGACTTGTATGACCATAATTCGTTACTTGACCCCTCTCCGCCTCACTTTCCTTCTTCTAAGTGTCCTGGGATTCCCTGGTGGCCTGTGAGTTCTCAAGTACAGTGATTTCTGACCAGTTGCTTAAGAGGCAGTTCTTAATGGCTTGATTTCACTAGTCACATAGATGAAGCAATTAAACAAGTTGCTGCAAACAGTGTTGTAGGACGCATAGATGGCAGCCCTCATTTGGAAGGTGAAGAGTGACCCTCTGAAGGTGATGCCGGATCCAGACTCCCAGGTCTCCTTGGTAAACCTGACAGATGTCCTCAGTGGTAAGATATGAAGTAAATGAGACTCAGTGATCTTGCATCATTCTTCCTATTCAAGACTGTATGTGGACTCACTGGATCCTCTTCTAGACACTCTCTAGTTAATTAAGAGCAATTATTATGCAAGGAATTTGTGAGAAGTCCAGAGGCAAGCATCATCACTCAGAAGGGAGCATAGGAGAAATGGTCACAAAGGCGACAACTCATTCAGAACAAGAACTTTAGAAGAAACAACTGGTGTCTGAAAGCCCTCTTCTTACCACATCCCATGTCCTGTGCTTACCCCAGCACAGCTGCTCCCCACCAACTTTCATTCTAGGAGTATTTTCTATGAGTATGATCAGCGCCCTCTGGCTGCTTGCGTGTATATACATACATATATATATATATATATATATATACACACATATATATATACGTACATACACACATGCACATACACAATACATATATATAATTATTACATTAGTGTTATATATGTATCCCCTAATAGGTATCTGGGTCTTAAATAAATTAGCCTACATGATCTCGAAAGCCTTTCTCCTCTAACATACCACAGTCTTCAGTTCCTGTAATATAAATACATAATGGAGTATACATAAGGGGTTGGGAAGAAGTAAAAAAATTGCATGCTAAGACTGTTTTTATGGTATTTGAAGGTAAGCCATCTCACAGTACAAGTTTGAGGCAGCATTAATATACACAGTTCCATTATAAGTCATACTTTTCATTACAAGACAATACAAGGCAATCGTGTTTTAAGTAGGAAAGAAACTGTCTTGCATTTGTGGGGTGGGTTCTGTGACAAAATAGTATATTAACTGCTAATTGGAAATAAAGAAAAGGGTCTCTGTTGGCAGGGTGGCTTCACACTCAGGAAGGCCATAAGGTAGTAAGTTTCAGTCATAAATTGTATGCACTCTAAAGCAGTGATTCAGTCTTTTCTCCAGATATACACTCATACTTGGGGACAGGCACATGTGCAGTGTTTGACAGGAAGTTCTTGGTTAATAAACTTGACATTTCATGCATGTGAAGGAACATTATGCTACCATGATAAAGGAGTATGTGTGGGTATTTACGTGTTTACCTAGGTACATGGCACAATGTAAGGAAGATCTCATGCAGATAAAAACACATACATCTTGACTTTAAAAGCAAAACAAATCTTGTGAATTGTTTCTAGTATCTGTTTCAAAAGGTTGTTTCCAATACAGGTTTAGAAGGCAGGGAGCTAGAGCCTGCATGTTTGAGAGTCCTCTCTTTCTAGAAGGTCTCCCAGGAGGAATAATAGGGACTCGGGGAAGTGGGAGGGAAGGACAGACTGTTACATAGCCTATTTTCCTTTTTAACTTGCTGGAACCTGCTGAGAACTAAAGTAAGAGGAGATGAGGTATAGGATAAAGGGAGAAGTTACTGGGTATGGTGTGGTGAGCAGGACTTTGGGTGTCCTGGTTATGGTTCAAGCCATTGGGGAGAAGGGATGAGTTGAGTAGTAATCCAAACAAAATATTACAGGGCAGAGAGCATGGCCTAGTAGTAGAGTGCTTGCATAGCATGCATGAAGCCCTGGGCTCGATTCCTCAGTAACACATATACAGAAAAGGCTGGAAGTGGCACTGTGGCTCAAGAGACAGAGAGCTAGCCTTGAGCAAAAAGTGTCCAAGGACAGTGCCCAGGCCCTGAGTTTAAGCCCTAGGACTGGCAAAAGAAAAAAAAATCACCAGCATTAAAAAATCTGTTTTTTTTTTTAATTAGTCCTGGGAATCAAACCCAGGGCCTTTTACACATGTCAGCATTCTGCTCTCACCAAAAACCAGAAATTGCTCTCTATCAAATGGTAGGAAAGAGAGCCTCTGCTTCTCCATAAAAGGAACTGAGCAATCTTGCTAGCTAGTGTTTTTCAGATTATCCCATCCAGCTGAGCCATGTGGGCATGCGTTTAGATGGTAGCCTAGTGAACAGACTTAAAGGATGGGGTGTTACGCAACTCATCTAGCTGTGGTTCCTACCCCTTCCCCACCATGGGAAAGCTGGCAGAGAGGAGCCCCCCAGCCTGCCATCCGTCACATACTAGGCGGCGGTGGCTGCTGCTGCTTTGAGCTGATGTCCCAGGGAACTTGGCATCCATCTGGTAGCTGGGCCAAAAGAGACCTGGTGTGTCTGTTCTGTCTCGCGTGGCAACGGGATTCAGCAGTACAAAATCCATCTTAAAACAGTTTGGTTTTTATTAATGTCAAGATTGCGTGAGAAGAAGGCCAAGGACAAGAAAAAGAGGCTACCAACTGGCCTGTTGGAAAGTGATGAGGCATTTCCACGCCTACACAAGGATGGGGTCAACGCCCAATCCCAGACACGTGTCTGTAGTTAACCAAGGTTGTATATGATAGATAGATAGATAGATAGATAGATAGATAGATAGATAGATAGATAGATAGATGTACTTTAAATACTGTCTCTGAGCTGATCACCTGAGTGAGGTCCCTAATACATTCATCTCCTGTAGAATTCCATCTTCCAGAAAATAGCCCGCTAGATCTTTAGTGAAGAATAGGAAATAAATTGAAAGTGTACATATCTGGCTATTCTATGTAAGTTAAAGAAGATTGAAGCCCTTACTTTCAGCTTCCACTTTTGAGCACACAAAATTATTTTTGTACCAGGGATGTTTGAAAAAGGGGCTTATTTATAAAACAGAAAAGTAAAATTTTAGTTGAAAACTAATCTTTGAATGCATCAGCTTAAGATCAAAATGTCTCTTCCCTGAGCATTTTTTTCATTATATTTCCATTCTATTCCATTTGCTTCTATAAAAAGTTCAACCGTGTCCTCCAAGCAATATTTTAGATTCCCATCATTTAAATTGACAGATAAAAACCCAGCCAAAATGTTTGAAAGGCCACATGCTTGATGTTTGACAAGGAAACTGCACTCAGTTCATCTGCATCCTCACCTCTTTTTCAGAGCAAAAGCTGCTTTCCATACCTTTTTACATACATACGATAGATTTAAAAAAATATATATTTAAGGCTCATTAGTTTCCATCTATCTTTGTTTCCTGTGATGGGAAGCAGGAAATGTAGTAGAATTGTAAATGTCTCTTCTGTACATTCCAATGCAGTCACATTTAATATTCTGAGTTAATTATAGCACATGGAAAGTTTGGTAGCCATTGATTAATTTTCCAAAACTGTGCTGATGCCTCATTTATTGGCTTTATGGTTCATTTTTATCATAAAGATTTATGCTTCTGGAGACAACTTTTGAGGTATTTAAATTGTAAAATATTTTGAAGTAATGATTGAAGATGAGGTGAAGCAAACACTGTCATGTATTTTAAAGAAATTGTGAAGTGGATGACTTATGCCTATAATCCTAGCTCCTCGGGCAACTGAGACCTGAGGGATTGAAGTTCTAGGCTAGCTCAGGCAGACAGATCGCACCTCTAGTTAACCAGCAGAAATCTGGAACTGGGACTGTCTTCTAATGCCTTATCTTTCAGAAGGGCTCCCTGATCCTGGAGCTCGATAACCCCTGCACACATTGCCATCTTTACCATGACCTTATATGTCAGTCTCATTTCCCTGCTAGGCTAGTCCATCCTTGCTCAGAGCTATCCCTTACCCTCTTGCCTGTAAACCTCCCGGAATACTTACTAAAAGTTGCCATGCCCGAGGCCCCCCAAGACCTCCTGAACCTGAGACCCCAAGAAGCGGAGAACCTTCATTTTCAACAGCCCCTCTGGTGACTTGGTTGCATGTTGAGATTTCAGATCACTTTCTAGTTTTTCTAGTGTGTGTGACTTCTCTGGAACCCTATGCTCATCATCTTCTAACAAGTTCCTTCTCCGCCCCCCCCTCCACTGCACAGAGCATTGGCATGTGCTCTCCAAATCTTCTGGGTGATTGTAACACCTACCCTCTGCCTGTTCATCAGTCACACCTGCCTCATCCCCAGGTGTCTTCCCAGCACTGATCAATCCTATCTCCTCTCTCTCCCTCTCCCTCTCCCTCTCCCTCTCCCTCTCCCTCTCCCTCTCCCTCTCCCTCTCCCTCTCCCTCTCCCTCTCCCTCTCCCTCTCCCTCTCCCTCTCCCTCTCCCTCTCCCTCTCCCTCTCCCTCTCCCTCTCCCTCTCCCTCTCCCTCTCCCTCTCCCTCTCCCTCTCCCTCTCCCTCTCCCTCTCCCTCTCCCTCTCCCTCTCCCTCTCCCTCTCCCTCTCCCTCTCCCTCTCCCTCTCCCTCTCCCTCTCCCTCTCCCTCTCCCTCTCCCTCTCTCTCTCTCTCTCTCTCTCTCTCTCTCTCTCTCTCTCTCTCTCTCTCTCCCTCCCTCTCTCTCTCTCCCTCCCTCTCTTCCTCTCTCCCTCTCTCCTCCCCCTCCCCCCTCCTCTCTCTCTCCCCTTCTCCCCCTCCCCCTCTCCCTCTCTCTCCCCTTCCTTGTAATCAAAAAGCAAGGAATTGTGAAACATCAAACTGCATTGGGACAGCTGTGTGTCTTGAATTTCTCAGGTGCTTCTCATCAGCTCCTCTATATAGAGCAATGTTCTATAGAAGGAGGAGAAATTTGCTTTTAAGTTTCTTACTAAGATAAGGATTTTTGCAATAGACTGGTTCTTTTCTATATGCAATTTGGAAAATATGGGGGGATTAGTTAACATTTACCCCCAAGAAGTTCTTTATATTCACTATTGATGTAAATATTTCAGAATTTTTATGGTGTGTTAGAATCAATTTCCTGGTAATTTAGGACCAAAATAAAATGCAGTTGTCATCTTAGGTGTATTACTGTATTTCTTTTCATATGTGAATGCACTAATTCAGTTCAAATATATAATCATATTTTCTCTACATCTTACTTAGAACTGAGTTGGCATGTGTCCAACAAGTTCACTCTGTCCTCTCATTGCATGATTATCTTACACACATAAACCTATGGTGGGCTTTTATTGAGGAGCTGAGATGTTTTTGCCTAGAAGTAATGCTTAGTTAGTTGTAAAGTCTTGGGACACTGGGAACAGGCAAACCAAGGATTTAACCCTACCTTACCATTTCTTTGGAAGTTCTTCATGCTACTTCTTACCTAGTATGTAAGCGCCTGGCAGGGTGCCTGGGTCTCCCCTGCATATCCCAGTGGTACAGGAAAAGGAGACGTCCTGTTATGCAAGTCAAAATGGGAATGCTTTTCTTTCCTTAAAAATAAAGTCAAACAAGCTCACGCCTGTAATCCTACCTACTCAGGAGGTTGAGATCTAAGGATTGAAGTTCAAAGCCACCCTGGATAGGAAAGTCCCTGAGATTCTTATCTGCAACAGAAAGCCAGAAGTGGTGTTGTGGCCCAAATGGTAGAGTGCTAGCTTTGAGCTTAGCTTTGAGCTGAAGAGTGCAGGGACAGTGCCTGAATTCAAGCCCTACGACTGACCCCCCCCCCAAAAAAAAAGTCAGACTAGATACAATAGTTCACACCTATAATCCTATCTACATTGGCAGCTGAGATCAGGAAAGTGGTTCAAGGCCAGCCCATGCAAAAAAGTTCTTGAGACCTTTGTCTCAACAGGAAAAGCTGGGTACTGTGGTACATATCTGTCATCCCAGCTGCATTGGAAACTGAGAGCAACTGGATAGAGACTGAGACCATCTCTTAGCAAAAGAAGGTTTGGGAGCCCCCTGCCTTCAATCAATAGCTGAGTGTAGTGGTACATTTCTATCATCTCATCTGTGGCAAAACCTGGGCAATCCTGCTTCATAAACAAGTAAAAAGGGCCAGAGGCATGAATTAAGTGGTAATTTACCTACCTAACAAGCGGGCATCAGATCCTGAGTTCAAATCCTTCCCGAAAAGTAAAAGAAAAACAATGTATGTTTCAAACCAGTGGATCAGCAGGATCCTTCCCAGAAGATTAGCAAAGACCAGCCTCTAATAATACAGACATTTGTTAGAAACAGCGGTGTCAGCCAGCAAGTCAAATAATGAAATAGAAAGGAAGAAATCAGTAGTTTTGATCACTCATTAATATTCTGGACTTTTGCATTTTAACATAATTTTTCCAATATCCAACTTACTACCTTTTCAAGGCCATTTTAAAAAAGAATTTTATTAATACCATCCTTGTGAAACTTCATCAAAATACAGATGTTTTAGGTAAAATACGATGGCATTATCTCATGTCTCTTTTTAATATGAGCTCACTATGCTTTTGAAAATATTTCTTTCTTCTCAAATTCTTTTGTTGTTCGTGGTAGTATAGGGCTTGTACTCTGGGCCTGAGTGCTGTCCCTGAGCTCTTTTGCTCAAGGCTAATGCTCTACCACCTTGAGCCACAGAGCTGCTACTTTGCTGATTAATTGGAGACAAGAGTCTCATGGACTTTCCTGCCAGGGGCTGGATTTGAATCATGATCTTCAGATCTCAGCCTCCTGAGTAGCCAGGATAACAGGCATGAGTGTCCAGCTCAAAACCCTATTTATTTATTTAATCTCTGTAGTCATGCTTCTTTCTCGGGACAGCCTAACCTTTTACTGCCCCTGGCTCTGGGTTTTTGTCTGTCTGCTGAACTTCCTGGAAGCAGCTATCCTAGAATCTGGGTCAGATACGAGTCTGCCTTATCATGCCTTTTTCCACACTATATCCCACTGTCTTAGATTCCTGCCTTCACCGCGGAATTAAGTTCCCCTGTGGGAGTTCCTGTCATGGCCCCAGCTCCAGCTCCAGCTCCTCGTGCTTAGTAAGACAACACAGTCTCTTATAGAAACAGGCTCCAGGTAGATTCCTGAATGGTTGAGAAATTCCCCACTGTTGTGTTACCCCTGTGTGTAATGAGAAAGCCCCATGAATGCGTCATCTGCTGAGACTATTGTCATCTGTGATCCCATGTTATAGCACTTCTGGGTTTCCTGTGCTGTGCACCAAGAGCTGTGTTGCTTCCTGTTTACACAGGGCTATGCCCCTGCCGCTTCTCCTTTGTCCCTTCATTGTCCTCTGTGCCAGTCATGGGAGTCCACATACCAAGTCTCTGCTGCCTCCTGACTGCTGGAAATATAAACACAATGTGTATGAAGGACTTGCGGTTGGAAATTCAGATCTCTTGCAGACGTCTGGTGTTAAACTTGAACAGAAGAGTTAGCACATCAGAGCTTTCTCTTTGGAGTCCCAGCTGGTGGGTCTGGGCCATGGCAGCCCATACCTAGCAGCCTCGTAGATGTGAGGGGGGAGAGAGGGGTAAAAGGGAAGGAGGAAAGCTCTGAGTTTTAGAGCATGATTGCTTCCTATTTATGGTCCTTTGCATTTTTTGTTACTTGTCTTTCCCCAGCATGTTATGTCAAGCAAGAAGCTTGCTAGGGGATATAGCCTGCTGTCTGAGCCACTTACCAGCATTAGGGGGAGGGTTTAGTCAGGCAAATTGGGATGTTTTCAGGTACCATCATTAACAAAAGAAAAGATGGAGAAGCAGAGTGGTCCCTGTGCTAGTTCCTTAGGTAGTAGAATCAGTTTTAACAGTGACTGTGCTTTCTTGAACTCAGGGAGGTTCTTGTGTTTGTTATTATGACAGGAAGTTGAACCATGGTTCCTGTTAGGTATTTGGGGGAGGGGACAAAGAAGGGAAAAGTTAATTTGGCGGCTTATTATATTTATCTTACATATATCATCTTTTCTATTTATTTTTTTTGCCAGTTGTGAGGCTTGAACTCAGGGCATAAGCACTGTCCTTGGACTTTTCTCAAGGATAGAGCTCTACCACTTGAGCCACAGTACCACCCCCAGCTTTTTTCTTTCTTTTCTTTTTTTTTTTTTTTTTTTGCTGTTTTTGTTTTTTTGTTTTTTTGCCGGTCCTGGGCTTAAGCTCAGGGCCTGAGCACTGTCCTTGGATTTTTCTTAAGGCTAGAGCTCTACCACTTGAGCCTCAGCACCACTTCTGGCTTTTTCTAAGTATGTGGTACCAAGGAATTGAACCTGGGTCTTTGTGCATGCTAGGCAAGCACTCTACCACTAGGCCAAACTCCCAGCCCCTCTTCCAGCTTTTTTCTATGTATGTGGTACTGAAGAATTGAACCCAGGTCTTTGTGCATGCTAGGCAAGCACTCTACCACTAGGCCAAACTCCTGGCCCATCTATCATCTTTTGCCTGACTCTCACACAGTCAGGAATAGTAATTATTAATCATTGTATGGTGGCTTTGAAGTGATGTTGCATAGGAAGAGATTCAAAACCAGAGAACATGGAAAGCCATGCATGGTGGTGTCCAAGTGTAACCCAGCAACTCAGCAGGCTGAGGTAGAAGTATGTTAAGTTAGAGGCTAGGCTGGGAACATTAGTGAGACCCTTTCTAAAAATAAAAGTTTATTAAGGCTGGTGATGTCGACCTGTGGTAGCATGCTTGCCTGTCATGTATAAGACTCTGGATTCGGTCCACCATATGAAAAAGGAATGGGGGAAAACGTCTTTAGAAGTTTATTAATGTCCTACTTTGTTAGTAGTAGCAAAGATCAGAAACAACTAAGCATGCATCAGTAAGGGACCACCCCACCCAGGCTCAGGCACAGCTTAGAGTCTCTGCAGCTCTTGGGAGCATGAGCCAGGGTTTTGTGCCCATGCGGAATGATCTCTATGGCAGAGCTTTGGGAGAGAAAAAGCAAGGAATGGAGCAGAGCTCACAGTCTGCTGCTGCTGTTTAAGAACAGGAGACTTATGGATGCATGCACACATTCACTTGTGCTTTCTAAGAAAAAGAGTATAGCAGAAAAATAAAGTAACACCTCATTAACAAAAAGTATATATAAGAGAAAGAAGGACTGAGTTAGAGGGGACCAGGAAGAAAGCAAGACTTACCTGAATATGCAGTCATGTAAAGTTTTCATATAATCATAAAACAAATTGTATACCCCAAAGCACACACATGTATACATGCATGGACACACACACGTGCACACATACACACACACTGACAAAACAAATTAACCTAATTTTACTTTTCCAGTAACACACAGATGAAAGAATTATTCCAAGCATGGCATGATGATGCACACTTGTCATCCTAGCAAGAGAGGAAGCTGAGATTGTGAGAATTGAGATTTATCCCAGGCAAAATAGATATCCACCAGACCCCATCTCAGTAGAAAGTCTGGGCATGAGGACACATGCCTGCCATCCCAGCTATAGCAGGAAGCTTAAAGGATAGGGTCACAGTTCAGGTGGTCCAGGCCAAAAGTTAGATCCTATCTTAACAGAGCAAATAAGTCTATGGTGTGGCTCAAGCAGTTGAGCACCTACATAGCAAGCATGAAACCCCAAGTAGCACCCTCAGTATTCACCAAAAAGGAAAACAAATCCCTCCTGGGATTTTTTGCCAGTCTTGGGGCTTGAACTCAGGGTCTGAGCACTATCCTTGGGCTATCCCAAGGCTAGCGCTCTACCACTACCATTTCCAGCTTTTTCTGTGATTAATTGGAGATAAAAGTCTCAAGACTTTCCTGCCCTGACTGGCCTCCTGAGTGGGTAGAATTACAGACATGAGCCATCCATGTCCTGTTTCTCCTATTCTTGATCAAGAATACACATCTTGCTGGGTGCGATGGCTCACACCTGTAATCCTAGCTAGTGGGAGGCTGAGATCTGAGGATTGTGGTTCAAAGCCAGCCTGGGCACTGAAGAATGTGAGATTCTTATCTCCAATTAACCACTGAAAAACTGGAAGTGGCTCTGTGGCTCAAGGAGAAAAGTGGTATCCTTGAACAGTGCCCAGGCCCAGAGTCTAAGCCTCACAACCAATAAAAAAAAATAAAAAGAATAAACATCTTCCCTGCTCAAAAGTAATAACTGCAATAACAGTTGCACACATTCTGTCTGCCCTTCTCAACTGTGAGGAACAATCCTTGACTTCTAATATTCCTTTTGCCTTAAATTTTTGCTGTTTCCTCCCTATTCCTACTTCCTTTATATAGATGCATTTATGAAATTCCATCACAGATTAGCATCTTTTAAGATTCCTAGAAAAATAACTAGAGCCTGTTCATTTCCACTCGTGGACAGGGAAGTGATCCATGTGTCTTTTTCTCCTTTTAGCCATGGAGTTCCATGAACACCTGCACAGCATCGGCGCCAAGGAGGGTCTGAAGGAACGAAAACTACAGAAGGCTGTGGAGAGCTTTACCTGGAATATTACCATCCTAAAGGTACCTGCCTAGGTGTTGCTGAGTAGTTCTGTTGCTGTCTCGTGTCCTTTGCCACATCCCCTTTGAAGCTCATTTTCCACCTTGCTCCTTATCCAAGGGAGGCTGAGGTGAAGGGCAGAGCTTGTCCTCTGCAGGCTATGGGCACAGTGCCTGGGCATTGTATGTTCTCATTTCATACTCGAAACCTCGTAAACTTTACCAATGCCACTTGGTACATGTGAAATTGGAAATATTGACAGCAGGGGAATGATTGGAAATTTAAAGACCCAGTTAGTCACATGTCATTGAACTCAAGTACAACTGTAACCTTCTAGCTAATTGGAGAGAAAGCTGTATGGTGCAGGATCAAAGGAAATCTGTAAAGGGATTGCCCTTGGAAAGCGATTTTTCCTTCAAGGGAGATTTCTGTCTGTGTGTCTGTTTCAGCCTGTGTGCTTCTAAAACTTAACTTACATTGCGTTCTTTATTTTTATTACATAAAATGTCAAAGACTACTAAAGAGAAGCATGCATAGCCCACCATCCAGAGACAATTTGTGTTGTGGGCTTTTGCTGTGTATATTTTCTAGTCTTGTTTTTTCATATATAGACATATGTATGTATGTGTGTATGTATATTTAATTTTTAAAATAATGCTGCATAGGTAACTTCTACTGCTTTGGGTTTTAACCCCTAGTGCTCTTACTGTTACTCTCAATGTTTTGGAACATAAATAAGAACAACAGAACTTATTTTATTCTGGACTTAGACAACTAAATGTAAATTTGCTCTCTGGTATTTACCTGCCAGACTTTGTACTCAGTCCTACTGAAGACGGTAAACACAGCTGCTCTTCTGGTTTTCTTGTTCCATTTTCTCACGTTCAAAAAAAACTCTACCCCTGAGGTGGCAACAGTTTTCTGATTACATTTAATGAAAGGTCCCCCTTCCCATGCTAGACAGCCTACATTTAGCAATGTTAATCCCCTACGCATTTTATAATTAAAGTCATTTCCTGAATTTTTTGAGGCACTTTCCTTCGAACACACGCACTTTTGTCAATGTGTGTATCTCTGGATCTCTTGCTTAGAGCTTAACTAAGTGGTGTGCAGTTCAGTAAACAGCTGATTTTGTAGTGAGAGGGATTTGGCGTTACAGCTTGCTGACGCATTCATGTCAGAGGCAAGCACCTCCATTTCCTGCAACCTCAGAAGAAATAGCAAAGCCCTCCAGGCCCATGTCTGGGACCCAAAGCTCATTTTGCTTTTCTTTTATTATATAACAGCAAGCAAGCATAGGTACTAACCTTTCACCAGCCTATTACTCTTGCTTCTCCTGGTCTGCCACTCAGGAGTCTGAGCCTTGTCTGCAACTTGTTAGTGTAGGGGAAGAGGGGCCTCTGCCCTTGGCCTGCAGGTGCAGTGGGATGAGCAGACAGTAGGAGGGGAAAGGTCTGCAAGGTCACCTCATGCACATAGGGACAGTCACGGAGCATGATTCACCAGTAACCCAGTGAGCGTTAGGTGCTGGCACAGCATACTCTTTTCCACAGGAACAAGGAGCCCCTGGACGGCCACACCTAGGAGAGGCTGTAGGTGATTAGGTGAATGAAGGCTCGGACAACAGGAGTAAATCATTTACTTCCTTAGAAATTATCAGGTGCTTTGGCCAATGTGTGTTTAGGAAGGTTCCATTCTCACATCTTCCTTCCTGCAGATGTGAGGTTAGTTACTTCTTGAAAACTCAGAGAAGGAGCCAGATGTAAGTAACTGAGTCTTTGCTGGAGCTGTGTCCAGGCAGATGTGGAAACCCCATGGGGTCTCTTCCAGCTTCTGCTGATCTCCAAGGGCCTTTATTTTAAAACATCCACACACTAGGGTACTTGATGTGGGGCAGAAGTTCTCTGGTCTCTGCAATGGAAATGCAGAATGTCAGGTCTGAGTTTCTGACCAAGAGCCAGTGGAGGTGGGTTCCTGGCACACACACTAATGTCTCCAAAAGTTGTCGCCATGTTTAGAAGACAGTACCCCAGGCTTGTGTTCATAAGGAGCAAGATGGGTAATAAGTCTTCTTCAAATGCTTCTGAGGTTACAGCAGGTGTTGGAGGTTGGCAGAGCCAATGTGAAGGCCAGGTATGGAGAGGAAAAATCTGTGTATCCTTTGCCCCTGGCAGGAGAACTTCCTCCACATCTGCTGTATTTCAGCTTATGATTTCAGGAGAAGAACCTAAAGTGAGAGAGACTAGTCTTTGTTGAGCTCCTGCGTTTTCCTCAGAGTAATGGAACACCGTCTTCCCTCCTCTTTTCTTTGCTTTGAGCCTGGGGACTTTGTCATGTTCAGCAGACACAGAGACTTGGGGAAGGCATTGGTGACCATAAATGTGGAATGAAAGGCTAAAACATGGGGATTACCTGGGCTGATTAAAATTGCACCCATGTGAGCCTCACTCCATACCTACTGGATCACAGTCTCCAGGGCTGGGGCCAGAGGAGCTTGCTTATCCCTGGGAGAGATGTACTAAAAATAACTCAGTGCCATTGCTCTCAATCCAACCACCCAGAATACCACCCTCCATCCTTGCTAAACAAGGACTTTGATTTCCCTGAGAAAAAAACCTCCTGCAGTGAGAGAATTGCTTACCTCTAAGAATTGTCCATCCACCCAGTTAAAAAATTAATAATCTGGGGCCAGGAGTTTCGCCTAGTGGTAGAGTGCTTGCCTAGCATGCACGAAGACCCGGGTTCGATTCCTCGGTACCACATACATCGAAAAAAAGCTGGAAGTGGTGCTGAGGCTCAAGTGGTAGAGTGCTAAGCCTTGAGAAAGTCCAAGGACAGGGCTCAGGCCCTGAGCCCAAGCCCAGGACTGACACCAGGAAAAAAAAAAAGACATGGGACAGGGGAACAAATAAAGAAAAAAGTTGAAAAAAAATTAACAATCTTAGCTGGGTATTGGTTGCTCATGCCTATAATGCTAGCTGCTCAGGAGGCTGAGATATGAGGAGCACAGTTCAAAACCAGCCTAGGCAGGAAAGCTCGTGATACTCTCATCTCCAATTAGCCGCCAAAAAGCTGGAAGTGGTGTTGTGGGTCTTGGTAGAGTGCTAGCCTTGAGCAAAAAAACTTCGGAGACAATGCCCAAGCTCTGAGTTCAAGCCCAGGACACACACACACACACACACACACACACACACACACACACACACACACACACACACATCTTTTGCTTGCTTTATTTTGTTTCATTTTTAATTTGGAGTATTGGTTTCAAAATACAGAGCAAAAGAGAGATAAAGACATCCGTGATGATGGGCACGCTCGGAATCTGTGTTTTGCACCTGGGCATATTCACTTCCACTCATGGCTTTTTTGACTGGAGAGCTCTGGTTTACCTTTATAAATGGTTCATTATTATAAATACTGAGTAAGCACAGAGAAGATAGGTTTTTAAAGGATCTCAGATCTTTCTACAAAAAGAACCTTTTCTTTTTGTGAGGGGTAAGGGCTATGAGAACTGAATGCAGGGCCTCATGCTTTGCTAGACAGATGTTCTACCAATTGAGCTGTGCCACCCCCCTAGTCCTTTTTGTATTAATTAATTTGGGGTTTTGACTTAACATGTCCATTTATGTGCGTATTACTCATGTTACCTTTCCATCAGTTCCTCCCATCTCTTCCCATTTCCACACATGCACGTTGAAGGTCATGGCTGTAGTCACCTGGCATTCATCTCTTATTCTCCATGGCCTTCCTTTTAGCCCCTTCCCCATCAAAACGTTTCTGCTTCCTGGTATCCATTTGATTAAATTGTTAATTGTTCAAAGTAGTTACACCATGGACACCCAGCCCTGTGCAAACCACACTTGAGATGGTTTGATCCCTTGGTCCTGTATGTGTTGTTATATATGTTTATGTTTTAGGTCTAGTATGGGATAGCGTCTTGTGTTTGTGACTGAACCACAATTCACCTTTGAATGCTTTCTGAGTAGCTGGGATAACAGGTGCATGCCACCATGCCCAGTTACTTATTGAGATGGAATTCACTGATTTTTGTCCAGGCTGGCTTCAAATCATGATCTTCCTACCTATACTTCCTATGTAGCTGAGATTACAAGCATGTACTACCATCCCCTGCTTTGGGACCTCAATAGATTTTTTGCTCAGGTTGGCTTCAAACCATGAATCTACTGATCTTCTCCTCTTACATAGCTGAAATTATAGGCCTGAACTGCTGCACCAGTAACATTTTATATGTAGATGGATCTGTGGTGGATGGATGGATAGATGGGTAGAGGTACATTTGCTATGTATTTTGCTTGGTGTCACATAAAATATTGTGCAGCTCACAGACATTTTCCAGGCTCAGATGTGACTAAATACATTATTTCAGTAGATAACTATAACTGCTCATTTTAATCTTTTAAATGTTCTAAATGTCATGCCACTTACTAGAAAAGTAAGAAAGTAAAACACACAAAAGCTAAATAAATTAGTGAGGAATTCTTACTATGAAAGATACTTATTTCCTCAAAGATCCTGCTGAAGTTAGAAAAAGAAAGTAGGTGGATGGGTGCTGGTGGCTCATGCTTTTAATCCTAGATACTCAGGAGGTTGAGATCTGAGGATCATATTTCAAAGCCAGCCCAGGCAGCAGAGTCCATGAGACTAATCTCCACTTAACTACCAAAAAGCCAGAAGTGGTGCTATGACTCAAGTAGTAGAGAACCAGCCCTGAGTGAAAAAGCTAAGGGTTCAAGACCCAGTACCAGCACGGAGAGAAAGAAAAGAAGGCAGATAGACAGGGAAGGAGGCAGGCAGGAGGAGTCTAGGAGGGAGGGAAGGGTAAGGAAAGGTAAGGTAAAGGAAAAGAGATTATGAGCAATATTAATAGGAGTCATTCCTCATTTTTATTGCATTTCTTAGCTATATATTTCAGTTATATTTGTTGTTGGTTTATCTTCTGTTATGAAAAATGGCAATTTGATAAGTCAGGCATGGGGGTATGGGCTTGCAGCTCTCAGCATATGGAAAGCTACCTAGCTATATGGGCTTATAAAAGTTTCAAAAACTTCAAAAATATTCCAGCTTTTTTTCTTCCCATCATTTATACATATATATTGCTTGATATTGTCCTGCAAGACGCTGAAGCTTATTTATTTTTCAATCTGTCACGGTTTTTTAAAAGTAAATTACATTGTATTATCTTTAAGTAGTGTCACAGAGGGCTTTCCATTCACCATGTCAATGTATTAGTGTAATACATCTTGATCAATATCACTGCATTCTTCTCTCCTGACCTGCAGCCCTATGCACTCTGCAGCCAGACTGACAGGGAAACCTAACAGTAATTAAGAGATTTGTTCTCTCTAGGAACATAGGACTTCTGCCTAACATAAATCTGTAAAACAGAGGATGGTTGAACTGACACAGATCTTGGTTTTTCTTCATTTTCCCTGGGGTGCAGTATTTATCATGAAGACTTAACACTCACATTTATTCTTCTTATGAAAATGAGTGTGATGGTTTATGTATGACTTTTTCATAAATGAATCAATGCTTATGTTTTTGTTATTTATTATAGGCAATGTAATATATCACCAGTTTTCCTGAAAAATCTGTACTTGATTGAAATTGAAATCCAAAAAAAAATCAGAGCTGGGAATTTGGCCTAGTGGTAGAATGCTTACCTAGCATGTACGAAGACCCAGGTTCAGTTCCTTAGTACTACATACATAGAAAATGCTGGAAGGGGTGCCGTGGCTCAAGTGGTAGAGCTCTAGCCTGAGAAAGCCCAAGGACTGGCAAAAAGAAAAAAAAAATGAAGCTACAGTAGTGTTCATTATTATCAGACAGGCTAGTCTTTCCGATCCACTAAAAACACAGTATATCTTCCAACACTTGAATCACACGGATGTGGAATTTGCAACTCCTCAGCTGCTCTTTGATTATGTAGGAGGTAGGCCTGGAAGATGACAAGTGCAGAGGAAGTGCTTATGCGTGTGTGCTGCTTCTGATGATCCTCCCTCATCATCTTCCCCTCCCCCCTCCCCCCTTTCTGGCTCTCCCCCTTCTCACCTGCCTTCTGTGATCGACTGCTCACAGAAGCTCCTGAAGCCCCCACCCCACCTCTGCCACCAGAGCCACCTGTTCTGGGCCAGGCAAAGCTAGGCTCCAAGTGGGCACTTCTGGAAGAAAGCATTCTCCTCCACAGCCCCCAGGCCCACCAGAATCCCTACAGTGGAGGCCTAGCAGCCCCTCTACCATCTCAGCTGAAGGAAACATGACATTGGTTCTTGGGAGAGTGGCCTTCCCTGTGGATATACATTACCCTGAATCTCTTAGTGGGGAATTAAGACATTTTATACTTAGGGGCTGGAGCGGGGGCTCAACTGGTGGAGTACCTCCATGGCAAGTTCAAGGCTGTGAATTCACACTTTCATCCTGTCCAAAAATCAATTTGTTCATGTCTGTATGAACCTTTGGAAAACTGGGGGGTGGCTAGATGGGGTGAGATCTCAGATGTGGGGAACAGTGGAGAGTATTAAGCTTTGGGGATTGCACTTAGAGGGAATTCCCATGGACATGCTACAGCATGCAGTTGAAACATCTCTGGACTTTAAGGGGAGGGCGGTGTAGTTCCATGCTAAGAGCTGCTTTCCTCCAGAGTTTTCATGCTCCTCAGCAGCTTGGTGCCCTGGAGGGGAGAGGGAGAGGCAGGGTGACTTGGCTATATCCTGGCGTAATGACCTGGCTGCAAACATGAATGAAACCACAGAACAGAAAATAGATACCTTTTGAATACCTCTGTACTCCTATGGAGATGTATGTACCCTGTTGAGGTGAAAAGATCTGGAAAGAGGACCTCTTCAAAGGGCATCCATCACGGGATAATGATGTAATTTACAATCTGTAGCCAAGTTGTGGCATGGCTCAAGTGGTAGAGTGCCATTCTTGAGCAAAAGAGTTAAGTGAGAGCATGAGGCTTTTAAGTTCAAACCCCAGTCTTGGTACAACAATCTGTAGCCAAGACTCCATCCCTGTCCTCTTGTTCTCTCATTGTGCATTCAACATGTACAGGTTGGAAATTTACATTTCTGTTAGCACAGGAAGAGCAAATTATCTACATAATGGTTGATATGCCGAATATATAAAATTTTAGTTGGATGGGAGCTAAAGGCACGACTCAAGTGGTAGAACTCCTGCCTAGCAAGCACAAAACCGTGGGGAGTTCAAACCCTAGTACTACCAAAACCAAAACAAAACCACAAAAAGCAAAACCTTATTTGGAGGTTCTTCTTAGCTAGTTTTAAAATGTTGCCAAGTAGGGGCACCTCTTTAGGTGTGGAGCCTCTGGTGGGGTCCCTGGTTTCCTTTATTCAAAAAGTTAAAAAAGTTGTGGGGTTCACTTTTCTGTAGGTGGGGCTCCTGTTTTAGATTACCTAGAAGACAAGCACACATAGAGAGCTTAAATGCTACAATGTGATTTGCTACTTAGACTCTGCCTTGGACAGAGTCCCTTAAGTTTCCTCTTTACAAAACAAGAATAGTGAGGACAAAGATTACCATGGCTTAATATGACACCTGGCACAAAGTAGTCCCTCAGTTAATAGTAACTAATGTTCCCAGGAGGCTTTGCTGCTGTGTGTTACTTCCTGCTTTGTCTTTGACATATCCTTAGGCTTTATGGTTTCAGATTTACTACTATAATTACACTGATGGCCATCTTTGGCCAGTTTGAATTGTGGTTATGAAAAAATGCATTAAATCATTTCCACAGGATTCATCATTGTTAAAGACTTGTACTTCTGGAGCAATTTTAGGTTCACAGCAAAATGGAGAGGAAGGTTCAAAGATTTCCCATATCCTTTCCACACGCATGCACCATCTTCCGTGTCAACGTCCCCCACAAGAGTCATCCATTTGTTCTCACTGGAACATCATTATTGTTCATATTGGGTTGAGATGTGTGTATTCAGTTCAGGGAGTCTCCCATCACTCCAAATACTGAGCAGCCACAAAACATTTACTAAAAGGCTTCCTGTGTGTGATTGCATGCTATTATTATGCCAGAAACAGAACCAGTGAAGAAATTAGTGACTACCTGTTGAGCTGAATTGTATTTCCGATTGTGCAATTTGTGATAGGGGTTTACAGGTTCAGCTCTCTGAAGACAGATGAGAGGCAGCAGAGGCACCCTAGCTTTGCGTGCCATCACCTGAGAGGGATACATAGGTTACCCCAGGCCCCCTGGGGACTTGCAGAGAAGCTAAAGCACAGTGATTTAGTTGGGGGAATTTGATACATGCAAATCTAGTTGTCAAGCAGGTGGAGAAGTGGGCTGCAGCTGGGCTCACAAGCCCAGCATCCTGCCTTGCTGCTGTCTAGCCTCTGTCAGTCACTCTCCTGTCTGGGGTCCGGAGGGTACCATGAGGGTATCTGAGATCCGCTTGCTTCCTCTTTCTGTTCCCAGTGAATGTGAAAACCAGGAAGGCAGTAGCCTAGTGCCTTCACATCTCACCCTGGAGTCAGGACTTTGGATTCCCCAAACAACCCCCAAAAGTCAGCATCAGGCTGATATGTAGAGGCCAAAGTAGACTCTGACAACTTATATTCCTGTTTGCATGAAAACAGAGCTTTTGTGTTTCTGGTAGCCCCGCCCCCCAAATGGTATGAGTGCAGTCTTTTCCTTTCTCTTTTCTGGGCTCAGGCTTTTTTCCATTGCCCAGTCTGGAGGCCATAGTACAGGCAGGCAGCAGAGGCCTGGGGAAGGCATTCTCCATGTACTGGATCCTCACTGCCAAAGTAATGCAGCTCTGCTGTCCACTAATTTCCCTAATGAACTCTGACAAGAGAGCTTTGCAAACTGCAGCTGGAGTATAGCATTCCTGTTATTTTACCTCTAGATCTGAAAAGCAGTGAATCATGATTGTTAATTTTGGTGTAAAACTCTGAGCGCTAGAAGATGTGCCTTGAAATATTTGTAACATTTTAAAAACGGATACATCTCTTGTGGTCAACAAGCATTTTGATGAGTTGAGTACAGCTGGGTCCAGATTCAGGCTTTGGCCTCTGTCATCTTTCCTTTCTTGGCTTCTCTTAACTTCTGTTCAGTCCCTGGCAAGCCACAGGCACAGCTGCTGGACCCAACCACTGTCCTCAACATCATCTCTGGGCTAAGGTTGTGACAACATTTAGAAATGAAAACTAAATAGAGTAAGTTATGAAATTCAAAACAGAGTGTACCCGTGTGGTTTGTGTTTTTTCATGTGAAAACCCTACCGAGCCAGCTTGTAGACATCTGCAAAACTCCATACGCTGTGTCTGTGGGCAGGGGCATTTTAAATAGCCTCTGATCTTCATAAGTCTTACGATCACTGCTACAGCAAACCACCACCTCCCCCAGACTTGTTCTGTGTGCCTGCAACAGGTCAAGCAGGTGGTTTCAACACAGAGCAGACTGAAAGCCATGGGCTACATGAAGCAGCCCCCAGGTCCAGATGTATTAGGGTCACTTTTAGAATGGTGGTTCACCAACCTGATTGTGGAGAGGCCATATGATTAGTCAGAGGTCAAGAATGAGAACATTCAAAGGTCTCTCAATTATCCTGTACCATCTGGGGATTTTTTTGTTCTTAAATGTTGTCAGGTGGTAGATCTCTCTGTGCTGATACAGAAAATCACCAAGACGACTTCTGCTGAGGAATAGGAAATCCCCCCCCAAAAAAAAATTAATGAGCAAAATACTTAGCAAGAGACAGAAACATAGGGAAAATGACAAAGCTCTTAGTTGGGGGGGGCAGTAATAGAGATGTAAGAGGATACTTTCCCATTGTACTGTATATCCATCGCTATTTACTGATCCTATTCCATTTACCTGGCACAGAGTTAAGCTCTGAAGATTTAGCAGTGACCAGGGGACATGAGAATCCCAGCTCTTAGGAGGCTTATATTCTAGTGGGATAAAAACAAAACACAAGGCATATCTCATGGTAAGAAGTGTTGCAAGAAACAAGGCAGTAAAAGGTAAAAGGAGAGTTGTGGGAAGGAACAGAATGTTACTGTTTTAGATAGAGCCCTCAAAGTGGGTTCTACTGTAAGGAAAATTTCAGCACTGACACCTGAAGGAGGTAAGGACGTGAATCATGGGTATTTCTGGGTCGAGCCTTCTAGGCAAAGGAAATGGAGAGTGTATAGACCTTGAGGCCTGCCTGGAGAGGACCTGCTGGATTTAAGGAATATTCTGGAATCCAGTATAATGAAGGTTGAATGGCCAGGCAGGGAGATACAATGAATGAGGACAGCTGTAATAACAAGGACTGTGATGTTCCCTCTTGAGTTGTTTGGAGAAAATCACTGGAGGATTTTAAGCAGAAAGAAGGTATGTCCCAACAGTGCTTCATCGGAGCTCTCTGGTTGTCATGTTGAAAAGGTAGACTAGAAGGACCAGTCAGAAAAGTGCTGACATAAACCCAGAGAAAGATGGTTGTGGCTTAGGCTGCTGTAGTGGCAATGAGAATGGTAAAAAGTAATGAGAACCTATGCAAGAACACGCACACACACTGCTGACAGGGGGGACAGAGATGGAAGAGAAAGGTTTGCATCAGTGAGTCTTTGGTCCATGTGACTGCATGAATATAACTTCTTTGCTGGAGGAGGAGATGGCTGTAAGGGAGGGAGTAAGTAGCATGAGAGGAAAAGGTCAGTCTTGGATACGTCATGTCTCAAAGAATATGCCAAGTAGACATTTCTAACAGATCCCCTAATTTTCATTAATAAAAGTAATTTTAGATTGTTAATTAATGAAATTTGAAACTGAAAATGACAGAGAAAATCAACAAAACAACAACAAAAAATACAACAAAAATGGATGGAGTACCAGAGGTTCACTCCTGTAATTCTAGCTACTCAGGAGGCAGACATTTCAGGCCTGTGGTTCAAAACCAGCTCAGGTAGGAATATCCAAGATACTCTTATCTCTAGTTAAGTGATAAAACAGAATTAAGTAAAAACATCTTTGGGAGAGTGTTCAGACCCTGATGTCAAGCCCCAGGACCAACACAAAAACAACACAACTGAATAGGCACAATGGTTGAGGCTTGGCTACCCTGGCTACTTCTGGCTACCCAGGATGCTGACGTCCGAGGAGCGCAGTTCAGAGCTAGCCCAGGAATGAAAGGCTGTGAGACTCCTATGTCAACAACTAATGAGTCAAAAACCAGAAGGTTAACTGTGGCTTAAGTGGTAGAATGCCAGCCTTGAGCAAAAAAATTAAGGGACTGTGCCCAGGCACTGGATTGAAGCTCCAGGACTGACACAAAAACAAAAGAAAAAAAAACCAATAAACTAAAAACTTAGAAAAAACAGGCTAAGGGAGAAAAAGAAAAAAGAAAATTACATAACATAAATAATCAGTGTCTGAAGTGAAAGTGAGAAGATTGCACTTTCTGTATGCACTAAAAGGATTAGAAGACATTATGAACCTTCTGTGCCAACAAATTTGATAACCTTTCATGGAATAGCCCAATTTCTTTTTTTCTCTTCTTTTCTTTTCTCTTTAATATTTTAGCATTTGAACCATATGTTGTTATGATAATCTGTAACAAACTCCATAGAAGACACATTAAAGGCTGAGTTGCTTTGATAAAGTACTGTGTGGTCTGCTCACAAGTCCACTCTCCTCCCTCTTCTCCACAGAGCCATAAAGACTTGACAGAGCACATAACTAAAACCACTGATTTGAGGGATAGAAAGAAATATTTACACTGATCAACTGTGGTTAACTCATTTAAACCCAAATTAAACAACAAGTGTTGGTTACAGAATTCCTTTCCTCCCCTAGAAGAGAAACAAAATATGTTACAAATCACTGATGAAAAGCAAATTCCAAATTCACCTGGAGGGATAAACTTGCCCTGGGTTGAATTATTTAACTATAGGAACATTTTATACTGCACAACCATTTATAAGGACTGTAACAATTAATAGTAACTTTTGTTCTGAGTAGACAAAGTATATTAGTTGTTTTTTAATTTAATTTTTTATTGTTGAGGTAATGTATAGAAGGATTACAGTTATATTCACCAGATAGTACTTCTTATAAAGATATTACTTCTCACACATTGATACCCCTTCTCATTTTTTTGTCCCCATTTCCTTCCCTCTACTCCCTCCCAATCATTTGTTCCTCCCCCTTCCTGTTCCTATTTCAAATAAACAAATAAACGGATATACAATGTACCAGGTAACAAAGTCAGATACAATAACAATATAAGATTAACCAAAGGGCAACCAAGGAGAAGAGAAACAACAAAGTAAATTAAGAACAACAATCACACAAGATAAAGCTCTTGTTTCTATATCCTAGAGATCCATTCATTTAGACTCATTCTGTATGACCTTATTGTAATCCTCTGCTAGGAGAGTCCTAGGTGTGTACTAATTATTACAAATGAGGAAAACCATTGAGTCTATGTTTCCTTGGGTCTGGCTTACTTCACTTAATATGATTTTTTCCAAGTCTTTCCATTTCCTTATAAATGGGGCAATGTCATTCTTTCTGATGGCAGCATAGAATTCCATTGTGTATAAATACCACATCTTGTTGATCCACTCATCAACTGAGGGTCATCTGGGTTGGTTTCATATCTTTGCTGTGGTAAATAGTACTGCAATGAACAGCATTGTGCTGTTGGCTTTAGTATGTCCTTGTTTCTTGAAGTTCGGATAAATGCCAACGAGTGGAATTGCTGGATCATAGGGGAGCTCTATGTTCAGTCTTTTGAGGAACCTCCATACTGCTTTCTATAGTGGTTGAAGGAGTTTACACTCCCACCAACAGTGTAGTAGCGATCCCTCCTGGCCACATCCCCTCCAGCATCTGTTGTTATTAGATTTTTTGATCATGGCCATTCTAACTGGAGTGAGGTGGAATCTTAAGAGTTGTTTTGATTTGCATTTCTTTTATGACCAGAGATGTTGAGCATTTCTTCATGTGTCTATAGACCATTCCTATCTCCTCTTAAGCGAAGTCTCTTTCTTTAAGTCTTTGGCCCATCTTTTAACGGGATGGTTGTTTCTTTGAAGATTTGTTTTGGAGAGCTGTTGATATATTTTAGATATGAGGCCTTTGTCTGTTGTACAGTTAGTGAACATCTTCTCCCACTCTGAGGACTATTTAACTTGCTTGCTATGTCCTTTGCCATACAGAAGCCCTGCAGTTTAATGCAGTCCCATTTGTCCAGACTTTGATTTCTTGTGTTTCTGGGTCTTTATTAAGAAAGTTTTGACCTGTGCCAAGGAGACCTAGTGTATCTCCTATTCCTTCTTATAAAGTTTTCAGGTTATCTGTTTTTACTTCGATGTCTTTGATCCATTTGGAATTAATCCTGGTGCAGGGTGACATAGAAGGATCCAACTTTAGTTTTCTGCAGGTGCTTATCCAGTTCTGCCAACATCCCTTGTTGAAGAGGCTATCTTTTTTCCATTCTATTTTTTTTGGCTCCCTTATCAAAGATGAGGTGGCCATAGGTCTGTGAGTTGATTTCTGGGTCTTCCATTCTATTCCATTGGTCCTGAGGCCTGTTCTTGTACCAGTACCAAGCTGTTTTGGATACTGTAGCTCTGTCATAGAGTCTAATGTTTGGTATTGAAATTCCTCCTGTGCTGTTCTTCCTGCTAAGTATTGTTTTTGCTCTGTGGGGTCTTTTATTATTCCATATAATATTTTGGATTGCTTCTTCAATTTCCTTAAAGAATAGCATTGGGATATTAATGGGTATTGCATTGAATTTGTAGATAGCCTTTGGCAAGATTGGGAATGGCCCAATTTCTTGAAAGATGTATTTATTTTAGTTACATCATTAAAGATACAAAAAAATAAGAATTTATAGATCTGAATTAATTAAAACTAAGAAATTTAACTTCATTAAAACTAAAAACTTTTGCTCTATAAAAGACAATATCAATAAGAACAAGACTCCAAGCCACAGACTAGGAGACAATATTTGCAAAAGATATATTTGATTAAGGATGTTTTCCCAAAATATACACAAACTTCTCATAGCACGCCAATGGAATTTAAATGGGCAGAGAAAGAGAGATATATCATCAGAAAAGATATACAAATGACAAGTAAACACATAAAAAGATGTTCACTACTATGTGCCCTTAGAAATTGCAAATAGGAACAAGTTATTCCTATTAGAATGACCAAAATCCAAAGAACTGGCAGCACCAAATGCAGGAAAGCAGAGAGGAACTTTTCTTGCTGGAAGGAATACAAAATAGTATAGTCACTTTGGAAGATAGTTGGGCAGCTTTTCACAAAGCTTAAAGCTATGAACCTTTAATACCATAATCACACTCCTTGATATTTACCCAAATGACTTAAAAAATGTGTTTACACAATGGCATTCATAGAAGCTTTATTTATAATTGCCTAATTTCAAAGTAATCAAAATATCCGTGAGTAGGTGAATGGGTAAATGAATGGTGGAAAGCCTAGACAGAGGCATGACATTCAGTGCTGATAGAAATGATCAATTGAGCTATGCAAAGAAATGGAGGAACTGTAAGTCCATAGGACTCAATGAAAGAATTCAGGCATAAAAGGCTACTTACTCTGTGATTCCCACTCTATAGCATAGCTGTGGCAACTGTATGAAGTTTAGTGGTTGCCAAGGTTGGGTTGGAGATGTGTGGGAAAATGACTGACTGGGTAGGGTGTAATGTTTAAGGGATTAAACTATTACACATGACATTCTAATGATGAAAATGTCATTAGATGTTTGTTCAAACCCATACAAAACTAAGCCAACTAAATGGTCAACTTGGGATGATACATTGTATATAACACCACTGTAGGTTCTCTTGTAATGAACGTGCCATCACTGACGTATGTCAGTGGAAGGGGTTTGGACATGGAGACAACATGTGCTCTGTTTTTTCTTGTAGCTGAAATTGCCCCTTTTTTGCCAGTCTTAGGAACTGAACTCAGGGCCTGACCACTGTCCTTGGGCTTTGCTCAAGGATAAGTGCTCTAACCCTTTAGCCACAGCACCACTTTCTGCTTTTCTATGTATTTGGTACCAAGGAATTTAACCCAGTTCTTGGTGCATGCTAGGCAAGCACTCTACCACTAGGCCAAATTCTCGACCCCCGAAACTGTTCTTTTCAAAAATGAAACTTTATTAATTAAAAAGTATTTGGAATGTTAAAACCTAAGTACAATCTACTAAAACTGTGCATGCATATAGAATTCTGCTCATGACAGCAAATCAGCTCCTAAATAAGAAATTATGTTGCTGATACAATCTGCCATATTTATACCCACTGTCTTTTTTAATCTAGTAGATTTTCAACATTGGAGTTTAATGACAAAGAAGCATGAATAAAAATGAAGCTCCTTCAGGTTAACAAAGCAATGGAACATCTATTTATAGTCACTAATTAAAAGTCTCTGGGGAGCAGGAAAGTCATAAATGCTAAGTGGTGAGCAACAGCCATTCTGTGGATTTGGACCTTGTGGTGGTTCAAAGTCACATAGCAATTTGCTGCCACCACTGGCTACAATCTAATTCTGGTCCTGTCACCTGGAGGGGAAGTCCCTCACACATTACCTCGCTGTGCAGGAATACTTTTAAGGGGATACCTGGAGAGTTTTGAAATGGAAGTATGCCAAAGAAAACTTCAAATTATAGAGAAGAATCATAAATTGAGAGCCTGAGAGGTAGATAGAACACAGTTAGCATGGAGAGTTGGAAAAAATGAAAGGTAATAAAGAGCATGCTTCATGGGAATACTGGGATCTGTGGCAGTGAGGAGTGGACCCCCTCCTCACCTGACTTCAGTGACCTTGCAGTCCTGCTGACACATTAGCCAGTGGCTCTCAACCAGGACCATACCCACCCTGTCCCCCAAGAGACACTTAGAACGTCTGCAGACATTTCTCGACTGTCACAATTGAGAGATGCTGCTGGTGTCCAGTGAGTCAAGCTGATAAATTCCCTAAGATGTGTAAGACAACCTCAATCCCCACCAAACAATACTTTGGCCCCCCAAACTCAAGCTATACAAGTCAGACAAACTATACTGGCCAATATCAGCTCTAATGCCAGACTTCCATTGTCTATGATTCAATCTCTCGACCCTTTTCCTGACCTTTGTATCTATTAGGTTGTGTGAATGCCTGGCTGGTGTCCAAACCTCATAAGAGAAGCCAAAACTGGGTTAGGAACATCTCTCCAGAGTAGAAAGCTCTTTTTCTTCTTCCTTCAGCATAAAGGCTTGCCTATGCTCAGGACCCTAGGGCTGTCTGGAGTCTCCCTTATGACCTGACATAGTGGATGTCAGGGCAGAGGGATGGAGGAGGGGAGCGCTGGTCCTGTGTCTTGACTTCAATACTGTTACCTTTGACAGTAATATAGCATAAATAGAGGCAAATGGTCAATGACAGTGTCCTGCTTCTGATATCATACTGTAATAGGTGAGATGTAGCCATCAGAAAAATTCTGGAAAAATAGACATCTCACTAAACTATCTTTATATCCTTCTGTGATTTGATACTTCTTTTATTTGAAAACAAAACAAAACAAAAAGCCACTTTTTTTCATTTAAAAGGAAAAAAGTAAAACTGACCAGACAAGGAAAGATGCTATTTTACCCAAGATAGTCAGGTACCATCCATACATGAGGCATCTTCAGTTAAACCTAAGAGGGAAAGAGCTGAAAGGCCAGCATGCTTGAGAGTAGTAGTGTAACACCGAAACTGGAAAAGCAAGCTCATTCCTTATTAAAAGCCACCTATTCAGATATAGTGCCAATAATAAACACACCCTGGACAGAATCAATACACTTCTTTTTCAGCAGAAGACCTTTATCATGAATTCATACCTAATACTGTTGAATCACATGTTTTGTCACAGG
The DNA here is from genome assembly GCF_031878675.1 of Megascapheus bottae. NCBI lineage: Eukaryota > Metazoa > Chordata > Mammalia > Rodentia > Geomyidae > Megascapheus > Megascapheus bottae. The sequence goes on from NC_143510.1 coordinate 19,252,191, forward strand.
GACAAGCGGATCTTTTGAAATATGCTAAGAATGAGACTCTGGAGAACCTGAAGCAAATCCATTATGCTGCTGTTTCATGCGGGCTGAACAAACCAGGCACTGAAAATGCTGAGGTCCAGAAGCCACGTCGGAGCCTGGAAGTCATACCTGAAAAAGTGAATGAAGGACAGGGAGATTAAGGGGACTTGTACATCGTCTCAGAGTTTATAGCTCTAGGACCAACTGTAATCAAATGAAACATTTGCTTTGCACTCACTATGAACATAATCTTGGGGATTTTCAAGCACAACTGGAATAGCTAATTACAGTCTATTAAAACTGTGAATGTGTGTAGCAATCCTACGTGTGAAGGCAGATAAACTCGGGAACAAGAAATTATTATATCCCTGGCCAAAATATGCTATATTTGTATACAACAGCCATCCTGAGTTTCAGTATGAAGAACAGGTTCTTTTCACTCTAGTTCCCTTGAGAAACAAACTTTTCCTAAGTGAAAACACTTTCTTAAGACAGGAAGGGATTTGAATTGTCAAATGAGTATTTATTGGTGAGAAACCTAATCGACACATTTTATTAGGTGGGGTGTCAGAATCTCCGGGTTGTAGACTATTTTGGTGGCATGCCTGCTGAGCCATAATTACGGAGGAGAATGTAAGTAAACAGAGCCATCAAGGACAAGGAGAATGTGCAATTGGACTGAACTACCCAGCTGAAGACTTGCTGTCAGCACAGTGGAAACAATGCGGAAGCAGCCGATCTCGAAGAACACCTTGTAAATAGTTCTTCATTGTATGAAGTAGTGTTCACATTAAAAAGATGTTTTATGATACTTCTCCAAGAGCAGTATGTACTTTTCATGGAACTTTCACTTTCACATGTTCTAGCTTAAAACAGTACACTCTGAAGAAGAGCTAATTATTTGCTGGAATGGCTGTGTTAAACATTAGTCGCTAGTCTGGCTTGACTGGGCTTTTAGTAGGGTTTTGACATCTGACTGTGAACACAGAACACCCCCCCCCCTACACACACAGCTGCCCTCTTAGGCTTGGGGACAAGTCCTAGTGAAGGGTACCTGGACATTCGAGCAGCAAGTGGGAGAGAACTGGGAGGTTCTGAGCAGGCCTCGCTTCCCACCAGGTCTACACATGACAATGCCTTCCAGGTTTGGTTTATCTCAGGGAGTCTTTGTTTCTTCTTCAGTCTTGAGGAAGGATTTTTTTTTCCCCCATCACAGGTGAGTTTTTAAACCACACCTTTGTTTTCAAAACCAGTGAAACATCATGCTATTTTTTTGCCAGTCCTGGGGCTTGAATTCAGGGCCTCGGCACTGTTTTGGGGCTTTCTCAAGGCTAGTACTCTACCACATGAGCCATAGCACCACTTCTGGGTTTTTCTGTGTATGTGGTACCTAGGAATAGGACCAAGAGCTTCATGCATTGCTAGGCAAGCAGTTTACCACTAGGCCACGATCTAGGGCCCTTTGTTTTTATTTTTTTTTAAGATGCTGAAACCAATACAGCTTATGTACTGTTTTTCCCAAACCAAAATTGGCAGAGTAAAAACTCTGTGTTAATGACTGGTAGTTTGTGTCCAGTGGTTCAGGTCCATGGGCCAGATACATGTATGTGACCTTCAGCTGGGTACCCCATTATTTCCTTGAGGCTGGGGAGAGGGCCAGAACAGAATCATTCATTTCCTTTCACCCAGGCTTCTGAATATGTCTTAAACAATTCCTTTGCTCAAGTACACTTACATCCAGTTGCCCATCTCTACTAGCCCCTAGCTAGATGCAATCCTGGTTAGAAGTGAATCCTGCCTGATGCTTAGGTAACAGTGCCACTCTCCACATAACAGCTATCCAAAACCAGTATCTTAGGGCTCCTTAGCTCAGAAATGAACTCTTAACAGAGGAAAAAGGAATCAAAAATTGCAGAGTAAACTAGATTCTTAGAATGAGAAATAAAATAACATAGATTGTTGTTAGAAATCCTAGGGTTCCGGGCCGGGAGTTTGGCGTAGTGGTTAAAGTGCTTGCCTAGCATGCACAAAGACCGGGTTCGATTCCTTGGTACCACATATATAGAAAAAGCCGGAAGTGGTGCTGAGGCTCAAGTGGTAGAGTTCTAGCCTTGAGAAAGTCCAAGGGCAGTGCTCAGGCCCTGAGCTCAAGCCCAGGACTGGCAAAAAAAAAAAAAAAAAAAGAAATCCTAAAATTCCATAAGTAGCAATATTTGTGTGAAAGTAAAAAATCTAGAAGTCATAGAAACTAGCTTTTAAAGTACAGTGAGATTGAAAGCAAATGGTTGTGTTTGTGATAATAGCAGACATTAACAGGTGAGTCGAATCACTCTAATCACAAGAAACATGTAATTTGTTGTACTTTGTACAGGCTTGGAATCCACAGTCTTATACTGAAGGAGTTGGTGAGATCTACACGCGGAGAATGCAGGTAGAAAAAATAAAATTCAATGCTTGATATTTTCAAGTCTTTAGGGGTCGTGTGGATTCTGGATCTGGCCTGGGGCTTGTTCTGCTTTTTAATGATAAAAGCCAGGGGATGGGAACTGTCAGGCGTGTGTGGTCCAGGAGGCAGTCCCAAAGCAGCTATGTTTTTCCTGTTAGTCTAGATCCTGACCCAGCAGAGATACCTTCAGCCAGTTCTGCTGCAGACCAGCAGAGTACAACAAATTCATGGCTTATTGAGCTAGGAGTTTCCTCTTCCTCATGCATAGGGAAACAGAAAACATTGATCAAACTGACTGGGACCAACGTTATGATTTATGATTTATACACAGTTTTCTCTTACCAAGAATTTTATTGACCTGCTCTGGACTAAATTTGCTGGAATCTTATAATAGTCCCACTGATCAATAAAAACGAGTTCCTTGCTCCTGGGTTTTCTGACTTGTGGGCTACTCAGGTTCCTGGTACTCCTATGTTGTGAGATACTTGGGTTCACATGCAAGCTTCCTTCCATCACCTACAATCCTTTGAAGGCTCCCATGGAAGTTACAGTAAATTCAACTCATTCCTTGTAGATTTGACTATTGTGTTCCATTTCACTGAACATGTGTGTACACATACACACACACACACACACACACACACACACACACACACACACACACACACACCCATTTAGGGATGTGTAACCAGAGTAACCAGGAAAAAGAACAAACTGGTAAATCTTCACTGAACATACCTACCTTTTCTTTTCATATGTTTATGTATTGCTGGTGTGAGTCTGTTCTCTACTATGGCAATCAACTTCTGAATAGTGAGAAGTCATCTAACCCAGATGTTCACCTCCTCTTTCTCATGGTGGTATGACTGAGAAGCATTGTATTGTGAGGGTAGTGCCCTCAGGCTGAGTGTTGGGAATACTATGGGGTACCCTTCTGAACACTGATGGATTTGGGGTTATCCACACTACACGGAGAAGTCATCGACTTGCAATGTAATCTTAGTCCTGAGGTCCTGTTTATATGCAGGGTGCTTTGACTTTACTGAATCTTGTAATCAAGTATTAAAAAGTTAGACGTACAAATTTTAATACAGTCATAGAATTACTCTGCTCTATTCATTCAGTAAGAATGCTTAAGGTGGACAGGCCCAGCTGCCATTTTCTGGGGCTGCTTATGGCTTAGCTGATGTTGAACATGGGCAGAAGACCTAATATTGTTTTCCATTGGTTACATTGAACAGGGTCTTTCTGTGTACCAAGGGAATGTGTTTGTATATTTCATTTGCTGTTTGGATATTCTATGTACCCTAAAGTACATGAGTTAAAGACTTGGTTCCTGGTTCAGTGCTATTAGGAGGTGGTAGAAACTATAAGAGGTTCAGCCTAGTGACAGCTCTCAGATCTCTGAGGGTGAGGGACTTGAGGACCTTAGCCCTTCCTCTTCCTCTGCTTCCTGGCTGCCATGAGGTGAAAATGCCTCATCATACACATTTCTACCCCCAAAAGATTGACCTACACTAAAACCTCCAAAACTCTGGGCTAAAATATATTTTCCCTGTTTTTAAGCTTATTGTCTCAGGTATTATCTTACAGTAATGCAAAACTGTAATCAAGACACATTCCATCCTGTTTTATAGATGAAGAAAAAAAATTACATTCTAATTAAGTTTCCCCAGAGCATGTTCAACACAGGATTTGAATAAGACCTACCTGCTCCAATCATATATTCCTAAGCACTATGCCATGCTGATTTGAATTTCAAATGCACATTCCATCTCTGAGCTACCAAGTTGGGTATTATCTTGTAAGAAACAATCAGGCAGTTGGCATTTTATCATTTTTTTTCAATGCTAAAAACAAGTTCTTTAGAATCCACTGAGACTTCCTGTGATTTTTTAGTACATGTTAGACAGTAGGGATTCACTCTGAACAAACACAGGTGTGGCTAGCCCCATGTAACTCACAGTGTAGAAGGAAGAGAGACGTTTATTCACATAATTACAAAGACACAGGAGTAATTAGGGGCTGAGGGAAGCCCTGGAAAGGAGAGACTCTAGCCAGAGGAGTCTTAGCACTCAGAAGTGCTAAATACTTTTTTTCCCTCACAGGGTTCTTTTAAGGACAGGTTGATAAGATGCGTAAAGCTTACACCAGGACATAAGCTGCCATAATTTGCTTTATTATTGGTTAAAATTTATTGCTGTGGATAAGTGGGGCTGGAAAAGTGCATAGGAACTCTGGGGTTGGTAGAGGGTTCACCTCTTCTAGAAAGACGGGATCCTCAAATCCTTAAGCCTAAAACAATCAGCTCTGTGAGTAGACTGGGTTCAGTTCACAGCTTTTATTTTCCTCTAGAGCCTCTTGCATGTGAACCAGGACCCCAGACATTGATCCAGCTCCAAACTCTTTCTGTGGTTCTTGCTTGGTGTCACTCAAAGCTGGGATTTCAGTCCTTGAGTTGCCTAGGAGGGTGTTCTACCACTGTAGGTGTGCCCTCAGCCTAACTCTCCATGCATTGATTGGCTCTAAGGTAAGAAAGCAATAGCCAGTCTTTATGATGTTATAATTTTCCTAAATCTGCATTAGTGATCCCAAGCTTCCAAAAGCAAGTTTAAATCATAAGTGCTTGCTGCATTGAACTTACCTGAGGTGAGACGACAGGTAGACCACTGGAGTCTAACGAGGTGTCAGTCTGAGGTGAGGTCAAGGACACAGGCTGAGGCATCTGTAGTATGTCTGAGGTGTTCCATGTCCATGGCCATTGGTCCATCTTTCATTTTCAGTGTGGGGGATGGACCCCAGGACCTCAAGCATTCTAGGCAAGCCTTTTACCTCTAGGCTGCATCCTCATCCTGGTCCTTAGAGCCTTTTTTCTTTATATGCTGTGTTAATATTTGGAGTCAGGGCCTCTCTCACCATAGGCAGATGCTCTACTACTTGACCTACACCCCAAACCCAAAGCCCTTTTATTATGCAATCTTGTGTTATATTTTTTCTATGGTTTAATTGTAGGTTCTCCAATGCTCTCCCGTTCTTTCTTCCCAGTATTCCTGTGAGATGAATGTTTTAACTTCCTGATCTTAATTTTTCTCATTTCCTTAATCTCTGTGCCTTTGCTCAATGTCTTTGAAGAGTTTTTCTCAGGCTAGCAATGACATTGATCTATGTCATGTTGGCATTAATAAAACCTCTTGTTTTGTGGTGACTGCTTTTTTATAGTAGTCTGGTTTTGTTTTGTAATTATTTAGATCCTTCTTAACTTTTTATCTCTTTCCCTACTAGTACCTCTTTGATCCATGTGTTCTGTTTGTCTTGGTCTTTCTCTTTGGTTACCAATGGTTTTCACTGCCAAGTTACAAGATCATAGCACTGAGCTTGAGTGGTGGAAGTCATCTCATGCAGGTGTGGTACCCTCTGAGCCTTTCTCATCAATGTTGTGTCCGTTAACAGCATTAACTGACAACAGGCAGTCAAGTTAACAACTTAAAATGTTTTTGAGGTGTTAAAGCTTTCTGAAAACACAGGCCAGGTAAGTTGTTCCAGTTGATCAAGGTCTGTCAGTCACATGCCACATGTCACTGATGGACTAGTGACGTCTGCCATAGCTGTGTGCAGGGTAGGCTACTGGCATGACATTCTTATGTGTTGGTCTTACTTCAGCCAAGGAGTATTGTTCAGCTTTGGCCTTAAGGAGATGTCCATAGACTGGTCTCAACTCTATGAAACAGCCATTTCAGTGGATGATAACTTAAGCTGTTGGTAAACTTTAGTCTCCATTTTCAGAATGCTGACCTGAGAGAAAGTCATTGAAACAGGAAGTAGCCACATGCATTTACCCTAAGTGAGTGTCTGATTAGTCAAGCAATCTCAGTATAAGCTAGGCGCACATTATTACTACAATCTGTGTACTTCTATTAACACCACAGTTTGCATCTTACCTTTTTCTAATAGTTCATGTGACAGACAAATATTTATTGGTCCTGAAAAGACATCACACAGGATACTGTCACATTAACAATAAAAGGGCATGAATCAATAGGGTTTTTTTTAATGATACGAACGAGGTTTTTTAATGATATGAATGCAGGTAGGACAAACAGTTCAAGTGCAAGATGGGCCATTCCTGACTCATCCAAGTTCAACAAAGTGTCCACCAGGGAAGATTATAGAAGTTCACCAGCTTTATGAATTACAACTAAAAGCTCATCACAGATCTTCAAAGGGAAGTGAGCTGGTGGGGTTGTTTGGTGACTAGAAGGGGAAAAGGGGCTATAACTATAAATGGTCCCAGGGACTACACAGGTGGTATAGATGTCAGAAGTGGATGGTAAGGAGTGGTAAGGCCTGCAGGCAGCCAACTGCAGAATCCATGACCTTTTCTCCCCCCTCAAGCCTAGTACTTTATTGCTTGAGCCACAGTTCCACCTCCAGATTTTTGGTAGTTTATTGGAGTCTCATGGGCTTTCCTGCCTGGGCTGACTTCAAGCCAGGATCTTCAGATCTCAGCCTTGGGAGGAGCTGCAGTTATAGGTGTGAGTCACCAGCACTCAGCACTAAATTTGCATATCAAATGTTAAAGTTCATTTTAATAACTATGTAGCAAGTTATAGAAACCATTGAAGTACAGGAAAAGCTCCCACTAACCAGAGCTTAGAAGTAGAAACTAGAAGGCCTTGTTTATTTTTCAGCGAAGAAAGTCATACAAGTTGCTTCCAAAAAGGAGGAAGGGAAAAAAAAAAGCTGACCTGTGCAAAGATCATTTTTACTCTGGTCTCTGTTTCATTTTCAGGGACATGTAAGGGAAAGGAAATAATTGTACTGGTTGGGAAAAGGGGGTGAAGATCTTTTTGCTCTTCTCCTTTCACACATCTGCTGTTGGCTCATGCTATTTTCTTTTTTTTCATATATTTTTATTGTAATTAATAGAAGGGTTACATTATGTTCACCAGATAGAAGGTGCATTACTTCACAAACATTGATACCCTTTCTCATGTCTTGGTCTCCATTTCCCTCCCCCCACCCCCGCCCCTCATCTTGTTTTCCCCCCTTCCCTATCCAATTTCAAATAACCAAATAAGCATATATATAATATATCAGATAACAAGGTAAAATACTGTAACAATATGAGATAACGAAGGGACAGCAAAAGAGATGAGAGATAACATAGTACATTAAGGACAACAATCACTTATTATATGGCTTTTGTTTCTATATCCTGGAGATGGCTCATGGCATTTTCTAAATACAGAAAGTTCTGGAAAATCCATGTGAATGATAATTAGGAGAAAAGGCAAATTGAGGTCCCACTCACTGTAGTGATAAAGAAGGTCAGACCTATTTGATGTCGCCTAATGCCTTCTTCTGAACCCACAGCAGGTACCTCTGACTTTTGCTGGCTTTGAAAGGAGTTCTTCTGGAGCACCCTCTTTGGGATGAAGGGGGGTGAAGGTCCCTCCTGGAGCTAAGATCACATCTTAGATTCCAAGCCTGGGCTGCACATATCTGCTATTGATCTTCTACCTTCCGTCCTTCATTTTTACAATCCAAACACAAATGAATCCTACTAGTCATCCTCAAGTAATTAGTCTTTCGGATAGCTGCTGAGAGGAATTATCCTGAGCCAGTAAATTCTGATTCCTTTATTTTATGGTGTCAGATCGGATTAAAGGAAATGTTGTGGGTAAAATTAAATGCTATGGTTTTCTTATTGCTTCAGTTGCCTGAAGATAAATGATTTTTTCAGGATGATAAATGCACTATAAATTCTTGTAACAATAACTGAAATTCAAATAAATAGGCTGTAAAACCCCCTGTGACAGTAATTTTCCTTTTATAGCCTGCTTGTTTACTATTTATTGAAGAGCATGTGTGATCCTTGCTTTTGAGGATTTCCAATTCAGTGCTGGTCTAGATTTCTTAAGGCCTCTGGGCTGAGTGAATTACTAAAGGTTCAGGAATTGGGGCATCAGAGGAGCTTCATTTCCCTTTGCCCTATGGAAACAGTATTCAGCTAAAAGGAAGCACAGATTAAATAAACCCACCTTCTCTGGAGCCAGGATGTGATCTAGCTATCCACCATCTATCTCTTGCTTGCTTGCTTGTTTGCTTGTGTTTTTTAGAAGGGACTCTATACAGATGAGGCTGGGCTTGAACTCATGATTCTCCTACATCAGCCCCTGGAGTGCTGAGATTATAAGTCTGCTACCACACTGAGATCTGAATATACTTTTAATCTTTTACCTTATTACTAGTCATTGAATAAGAATTATGTGTTCATGTTGGTTCTTACAACATGCTCCAATGAAAGCAATGAAGAACAAACATTATCATGTGTGAGTTACTATGTCTTTTAGTTTATTGCTCAAAACAATGCCATAGATCAACAGAACACACAAGTGATTAAATTAAGTCCTTGTTGGTATTTTGGTGGCTCTCAGTCACATTAAAAAACAAACAAACAGTAGCTTTGTTTATATTTGCTATTTGCCAACACTATAGTGCTAAAGTAAAAGGATACCACACTTCACAGTTTTGCTATCTCAGTGGACAGCATTGGACTGTTTAGTATTGCATTTAATGAGAATCTCATCCTAAATAATTTAATAAACTTGATTTGCTAGATATATTAGTTTAGAATGGTAGACAGTCTTCAGTTCTCTCACCTTAAGCCACATATTGATAGTACAGACTCATCTTCTTATGGCTTTGATTTGCACTTTATCACTCCTGAATTCGGACACTTTTTATTTGTTCTGTGGTCATTTGAATCTCCTTTAGTGGCATTTATGATGGAGACCTATCTGCAATTTCCAATGAATTTTCTGCCTTTTTCTTTTTTAATTCTCCCCATTTAATATTTTGAAGAATTGATGTTTTCAGTTTTAGTGGAGATGGAGTCTTGCTTATCATCAGATCGAGGTTGTTCAAGAAATCTGACATTAGCCTGGTACGGTGGCTCACATCTGTAATCCTAGCTACTCAGAGGCTGAGATCTGAGTATCTCAATTCAAAGCCAGCCTGGGCACAAAAGTCCGTGAGACTCTTATCTCCAATTAATCATTAGAAAAACCAGAAGTGGCACTGTGGCTTAAGTGCTAGAGAGATATTCTTCAGCTGAAGAGCTCTGGGACAGTTCCTAGGCCCAGAATTCAAGCCCCACCACCAACCAAAAAGAAAGAAAGAAATCTTCTGACATGGGCCAGGAGTGTGGCCTAGTGGTCAAGTGTGGAGTGCTAGCATGCACAAAGCCCTGGGTTCCATTCCTTGGTACCACAGACATAAAAAAGCTGGAAGCTCCAGGACTTGCAGAAAAGAAAACAAACAAAAATCTCCTGACATCACAATCAGCAGGACATTCGCTGTGTTCCGTTGGGTGAGTTCCATAGTTCTTCTTGTGTCAGCCTGGTCCTGATTCTGCTTATAAATTCTGTGGCCTAAAACTATGAAATTATATCAACAGGGAAGCCTAGTGAGGTTGTCGGGACCAATGTGCAAAAGTCAGTTGTATTTCATACAGCTGATTGAATTTTTACACCAAAAAAAATAGAAACTGAAGTTTTTAAAGTTTTTATGATAACAAAAAACCATGAAATGATTAAATGTGGTGGAAGTTAAGACTCAAATAGAAAAACTGCATGATAAGATTGAAAGAAGAAATATGCATATGTAAATGGAGGGTGAACTATGTCGTATTAGTGGAAAGCAGAATGAGACTTCCCTTGTCTCTTCCTTTCAAACTGTCTCTCTCAATGAAAAGACTGTTTCTAGGATGTCTCAGTTTCAGTCACTTTGGTCCTTCTCCCCACTATTCATGTTTTTTCTCTATTGCCTTACATCTTTCCAGCTGGTCAAGTTATTGTTCTAAGGCTACTGAGTAACAGTGCCATAGTGCTTTCAGAGATTGAGAACCAACGAGGAAGGCAGGGCTAAAGCAACAGAGACTCGTGGAGCTTGTGGTATACTCTCAGAAAGATTTACTACCACAGCATCTGTATCTCAAAATTTCTCTAAAAAAGGCTCTGAACATTTGTAAGTTTTCTTCTAGAATAAATTAAGAACAGGGCTGGAGTTTGGCCTATTGGTAGAGTGCTTGCTTAGCATGCACGAAGCCCTGGGTTCCATTCCTTAGTGCCACAGACATAGAAAAAGCTGGAAGTGGTGCTGTGGTTCAAGTGGCAGAGTGCTAGCCTTGAGAAAGCTCAAGGGCAGTGCCCAGACCTGAGTTTGAGCCCTAGAACTGGCAAAGAAAAACTAAAAAGTATTTTATTAAACAAATACATTGGCTTAACTCAGTCTATAGGCAACTAGTTTTCAGCACTTGGTTTAGAACAGTAGTTTTCATTCTTCCCTACATTATTGGTAATACCCAGGGGTTTGTTTACATTGTGGATGCCTGGCCTCTGCTGAGTATTCTTAGTTGATCAACAGGATTTGAAAAAAAAGAAAGAAAATCCCCCCAGGTGAATGTAATGTGATGATGCTGAGATTAGTAGAAAGCTGTGTAGCAGTCAGAATTCTCCAGATAAAGAGCCAGAAGGAGTGGGTAGAACCATAACCATGCTCATAAATGGACAGGTGACTACAGAGCCCTTCCCACAGCTAAGGAGTCAAGGCCAGGGCTGTTACTGCAGGCAAGCTCACCCTCGGAACCACTGCTTCCCAGGAGGCAAAGCTGTGAGCCCAGAAACCAACCCTGTAAGGAAAAGATAGGGCAGAAAAGGAATGGAACTGCTTTGTTCATGGCCCATGCGCCTTGAGAGCAACAGGGAAGGCTCATCCAGGAGCACGGGGGGCCTGAGGACAGGCATTTTTAGGGGACTAGCCAGACAGGCTGCTGTCTCTGGGACCCAGGGACCAGTTACGGCGAGGCTGGCTGCCTCATCTGCCTTCATTTGTTCAGACACGGCGGTTTACCCATCGACAGGCCTGGCCCAGGGCTCTGGGCGACGCTTGCTGCCTCCGGAGGCCTCGGGAGGCCTCGCCCTCCCGCACTTCCGGTTGACCCTGGCGCTTCCGGAAGTGATCTCTCCGCACGTGCCGCCTCTTCCGGCCCCTCGGGGCTTTTCCAGGTGACCGTTTCTATGTTTGTGGTACCGAGGAATTGAACCCAGGGCTTCCTGCATGCTGGGCACACATTCTACCACTAGGCCACGCTCCCTGTCTAACTTCTGGCTTTTTTGGTGACTAACTGGATAGAAATCTCTGACTTCTCTACCTGGACTGGCTTCAAACCACAATCCTTTGATCTCAGTCTCCTGATTAGCTAGTGTTACAGCTATGAGCCACCAGTCACATGTGGAAAGTTCCAGCTTACCTGTATGTGGTGAAAGGAGGGCAGTCCTGAGAGAGCAGGATTCCAAAGACCAGGGTTTCACTCACTCTGCTGTAGGAGTGTAGAGGTCTGCCACAGCATTGTAGGAGCTGGCTGGCTTGACTCTAACCAAAGGTTAGTCAGCAACAGCCCATAGGCTCAAAGTGGCTCGTGTATGTCTTTGTGAAGGAGGATTTATTGACAAGATGATGGGCAAACAGGACTGCTGGGGGTAAGGGGAGAGGGTTCTGTGGAGGCCCAGACTGCCACTCACAAATATTGGACTGGAGACAACATGAGTTGCAAGGCCTCAAGGTAAGTCCTGTGTCCTCTTCAGAAAAAGATTCCTGTACCACGTGTGAAGCTTTAGTTCTTCCCTGACATCACATAGTGTCAGCAGGCAGCCTACCAGGAGTTGTTGACTGGCATCTTGGGGAGAGGAGGATTGTGTGGTCCTGGGGAAACGTCTTATAAATTCCCTTTAGGGAATATGGAGGTGTTTGTTGATGAGCTGCTGCACCTGTGGGCACTGAGAGCTCTGTCTAGTGAGACTGGTGTCTCTGTAGGACAGACCTGGAGTTGTCCTACTTAAGGGTGGTAGAAGCTGGAGAGTTTCCTCACCGGCCCCACCTACATGAATGAGGGACCTCAGCTGCCAGAGCTCTGGCTTGCCCAAGGTAGGCTGAGCCCCTTCTAGCAGAGCTCCCAGTTGTTTTATAGTTACATGCTGTGAGTGGCGTGGCAGGATGAGAAAAGGTGAGAGAGAAGTTTGTGAGACAGGAGATGCTGCATGCATCCCAGCTCAGCCACAGAGGGGTTCAGAAATACAAGGGTACATTGCTGGCCCCAGGACCCTGTGCACCTAACCAGTCTGAGGCCCACCCTGACACCTGGCCAGCCCTTTGTTTCTGTGCATCTCTTCCTGTGTATCCCTCCCAATACTCCAGGCCTTGGAAATAGAATCTCAGAGCTATGCCTCTGGAGCAGCAGCTGTTCAAAGGGGTCAGCTCCCTCTGCTTTACAGCTGAGGCGGCTGAGAGTTAGGAGCTGAGCCACTGGGAGCCCTCATGTGTGGAGCCCTCAGAGCTGTATTGCACCCTGCTGTTGTTCTGTTGCTGGGCCCCCTGCTTCCCCATATCCACAAGGGGAACTGAGGAGCCACACCTGTGGCTTTTTTTTGTCAGTCCTGGGGCTTGAACTCAGGGCCTGAGCATGGTCCTTGAGCTTTCTCAAGGCTACAGATCTACCACCTGAGTCACGGCACCACTCTAGCTTTTTTTTTTTTTTAATTTTCTATGTATGTGGTACTGAGGAATCCAACCCAAGTACCTTCATGCATGCTAGGCAAGCACTCTACCACTAGGCCAAACTCCACCCCCCCCCCTTTTTTTAAGTCTTCAGCTTCACTCCATTATTGCCCTATGGGCAATCCTGAGAGTTTAGCACAGTTAAATGTATCCTTGGAAAAAAAGTGTCTTGTTTTTAAGGCAGGAATTCTTTATCCTGGGCACAGGTGGAGAGGTGATGCATCACAGTGCATTAGACTGGAGCCACTTCGTGTCCTTTAGCCCTGAGCTGTACAGCTGAGGGCCAGGCAAGAAATTTTTGTGAAGTGGAACCTATTCTCTCAGCTCCTCTGGGGCTATTTTAGTTAACTTAGAAGATAATCCTGAAAACAATGGGGGTCTGAGGGTTGAGAACTGGAAGTTTAAGATAGTCATTTAGTGCTTTTTGAGCCCCAGATTAATGACATGGAGTAACGCATCTGCCCAAGAACTCCTGCAGCTGGCCTCAGACTTGCCTTACTTACGCAGGAGGGCTAGGGAGGCTGGTGGTTACTCTTCCCCTCTACTACTTCCAGGAACAATGACTGCCCAGCACAGCTGGAGAATACAGACCAGCAAAGATCAGGAATAGTTTTTTGAGAGGATAAAGGAGTTTATTGCTGGTGACTGGAACTGGACTAGTGCCAGAAAGAAGTCCTAACCCCCAGGATGGGGAAATGCTGGGTTTTATATAAGCTGGTTACACAAAACTCAGGTCATTAATCAGGAAAGCGAAGTTCAGATAGGAGTGATGTCAACTCCAGATCAGGTATGCAATTTCAAAATTACCTTGTTTGTGGGCTTTCTGTTATTGATCCAGATAGCCCCCATCTGGTCTACCTGAATCTCACACATTTGGGCAAATAGCCTCTGTGGGTAACATAGTAACTAGGGAGGAGATGGGGCCTTCTAGCCTGGCAAGGAGCAGTCCTCTGCTGATGGAGATTCTAGTGGAACCACCAGTGGATCCACCAGCTTGATCTGTGGTTCTAGACTTGAAGATGGGTTCCAGAGCAGCCTGGGACCTCGAGCAGGATAGTGTGTGGGTGGGGGGGGGATAGCCTGACAAACTGAGTGTTAAGCCATTTTGTTAAGGGGAGCAAGGAGTGTTAAGGGGAGGAGGGACTGGTGCCATCCTGAATGCCTAAGAGCTCGCCACCCCATTGTGGAAGGTTAACAATGGTACAGCCCAGCCACCTTGACCTCCCCACCCCCCATGAGGATGGATACCTGGTACAGCCCAGCCACCTTTGCCTTTCTAGGGAGGGGCAACCTTGACCTTCTCCCCACCCCCCATGAGGTGGGCCTGCTTTGTGTGGAGACCTTCCCAATTTGCCCACCAACTCCAACTAAGGTGATAGGTAAATTCAAACACTGGGCTGTAACCCTATTGGCTACCTGCATGTGGCCAGAGCTGGCAATGGTCCCTCTGTGTAGGTAACTATCCCATTGGCCACCTGTGTGGCCAGTTTCGACCACATGGGTTTTGCCCTTAAAAACCCAGCATGAGTGCTGCTCGGGGTCACAGTGTCAGCTCCTGAGTCTGCACTGTGTCCCTGGCTGGTCAGTTCTCCATCTACTTCCCCAATAAATTCACCTTTTTATATGAGACTGTCTCTGTGTGGTGGACTCTGCTGGGATATGGAATCCCCTCCTCTTGACCCCATAACATTTGACACCTTGTGGATAGAGGCTACTTTCTATTGAAGTTGACTGTAGAAATGAGAGTGAAGACACACTGATGGCATTGTTCCAGCACTTTATTAAACTCTTACGAAGGTGAATTACATAGCATTTAGACTGTCTTGAAGCTCATGGTTCTGTGGCATTAACCACGATTACATTGTCATTGTACAGCATTTTAGTTTAAAGCTGGTGGTGCCCATTAGCATCCTTTCTCTTCTCCCATGCCCAGTCAAGGAATTACTAACAGCACAGCCATCTTCACCCATGTGGATGGGTGTCCTGGGTGTGCCTGCCCCTGAATCCCTTGTCTGACATGGAGGGAAACGCTCATCAAGGCTTGGGGAAGGTTCAGTGTTGCAGGTGCATTTAGACTCAAGAGCATCCCCTCCCTGGTTTCTTCACAGACAGATGTATACCTCATCCTGTGTCTTTTCTGTCTTTATTGGTGAGGGTGTTGCAGGGCTGCCAGGTGCTTTGGGCAGCAGGGTAGGGTCTGGGTGGCTCTTGCCTGTGTCCTTACCGGACCTGTTAGGCGGGAGCAGCTGGTTTCTGGCTCCTGTGTAGGGGATGTTCCCTACTTAATTTCACTAAGAAAGCTTCTTGGCTGGAATCTGAGGAGGTTATTAGGCTCATGAAGAGCTGTGCATACTCCATCTTTCCTGCACTGGAGAGGGAACTATTGTCAGACATCCAGCTCCCTGCTGAGCAGCCAAAGAGTCCAAGGGATCTTGGATTTTAGAAGTCTTCCCTTCCCCACCCTCACTTTCTCCTCTCTCCCCTCTCCAACTTCTCTTCTTTCCCCTTGCCTTCCATTCTTTCCCCTCTGTTTCTTTCTCTCCCATGTCTGTCCCACGCCGTGTGCCTCCCAGCCCCATCATTGAACTGTTCCTGGGCAACACAGAGTTGTTTTACTATTCGACTGGGCCAGATCTAAGGGGAAAGAAAAGTGGGTCAAGACAGTTTAGTCCAAGAACAATGTAGAATTTCTGTGCAGTTTTTTTTTTTTTTGCCAGTTCTGGTCTTGA
This sequence comes from Megascapheus bottae, assembly GCF_031878675.1. Classification (NCBI taxonomy): domain Eukaryota; kingdom Metazoa; phylum Chordata; class Mammalia; order Rodentia; family Geomyidae; genus Megascapheus; species Megascapheus bottae. The sequence goes on from NC_143510.1 coordinate 19,268,001, forward strand.
GCTCAAGGCCTGAGCACTGTCCTTGGACTTTCTCAAGGCTAGAGCTCTACCACTTGAACCTCCATTTCCAGCTTTTTTTTCTTTCTATGTATGTGGTACTGAGGAACTGAACCTGGGTCTTCTTGCATGCTAAGCAAGCACTCTACCATTAGGCCATTAGGGCAGTGGGTGTTCTGTTGGGAAAGGAACTGGCAGCTCTTGGTAGGAAGGTAGGATCAGAAGCCATTTGGACAACCAGAAGATAAAGAAAGCCTGTGTAGCCAAGAGCCTGCATGAGTGCTTATGATGTGAGGAGATTCCACCAGCCCCACAGATCCACTGCTAAAGATAAGTGTGCTCAGATTTTTTTTGTGCATTGCCAATATAGTGAACTTGAGGCCTAATGAAGCAACTGTGCATTTTATTGAGGTATAATGTGTGTATTATGGTTACTCAGTCCATGGAGGTAATGTGCAGTAACATCACATTTCCACCTCTTGATATTTGTTTTTGTTGTTTTTGTGATTGTCAGTTGTGGAGTTGAACTCAGGACCCAGGCAATGTCCCTGAGCTCTTTTGGCTCAAGGCTAGTTCTCTACTATGAGTCACACAGCACTACTTCTGGTTTTCTGGTAGTTAATAGAAGAGACTCATGGTTTTTTCTGCCTCAGCTGGCTTTGAACTGGGATCCTCAGATCTCAGCCTTCTGAGTGGTTAGGATTACAGGCATGAGCTGGCCAACATCTGCCTCTCCCCCCTAGTTCTGGGAATAAAACCCAACAAGCATTCTACTACTATAGGGCTATGCCTCCAACCCTAAGAGCAATCATCACTGTGTGTTTGGAATTGCATACTCTTCTAGTCCCTTTGAAATGTATATTACTTTCTGGTTATAGAAAACCAGAACTAGTTCTTCCTTTCCATATTTTGGGGTCCTTATCAAACTTCTTTTCATGCCTTTTTCTTTCCAGTGGCTAGTGAGCAATGTTTTATTCCATATTTCTATGAAATTGACTGCATGAAATAACTTAAGGCTGAGATCTGAGGATCACCGTTAAAAGCCAGCCCAGGAACTAGAGTTCCTAAGACTCTTACCTCGAAGTAACCACCAGAAAATTAGAAATGGCACTATAGCTTAAAGTGGTAGACTGCTAGTCATGAGTTGAAGAGCTCAGAGACAGTGCCCAAGCCACAGTTCAAGCCCTGTGCCCTCCCCACAAAAAAACTATTCATTTAAATAATTATTTGAATGTTTTCTAGAATTTACAATCAGGCTTTGGACTGTTAATAAAGATTTTTAATTAGATGAAGTCTTTTAATTACTGCTTCAGCCATATTATTCATTACCAGTCTGTTCAGATTTTCTGTTTCTTCTTGATTCAATTTTGGAAGGTGGCTTGTGTGTAGAAATTTATCCATTTTTTCCTAAGCTAATATTGTATACCATAGTAGTTTGTGAGTCTTTACCTCTCTACTTTAACAATGTAATTAGTAATGTCTATTATTTCTCATTTCTGGTATTAATTGGTTTGTTGATTTTATTTTCAAATAAACTACCTTCTGTAATACTGATCTGCATTTTTATTCTTTCCTTCTAATTTTGGATTTGATTGTTTTCTACAGTGATCTGAAAAGATACATGGTATGATTTCAGGCATCTGGCTTTTTGCTCGTTTATTGGAGATAAGAGTCTGACAGATTTGTCTTCCTGGGCTGGCTTCAAAGGTCAGTCCTGAGATTTCAGCTCTTGAGTAGGTAGGATCATTGCTATATGCTCCTGGGGCCTAATTGGATTTTCCTCCTATTGCTGTTGCTGTTGAGGCTATTGTGGATGGAATTTACATTGGTATCCTACTTTCCCTCTCCATCTGTTACTGATTTGTTTGTGAATTTGTTTTATAGCCTGTTACTTTGCCAAAGTTATTAGCTCTAAGAACTTACAGGTGGAGCCTTCAGTGCCCTTTACATGTAGACTTATATTATCTGCAAATAGGGATAGTTTGGTTTCTGTCTTCCAATTTGTATCCCTATTTATGTTTAGGTTTTTTTTTGTTTGTTGTTGTTTTTTTGGCTTACTGCACTGGCTAGGACGTCTAGTACTATATTAAATAGGAGTGGAGAACATAGACATCTTTGTTTCTAATTTTAGAGGTTTACCGCTTTGTATGATGTTGTTATAGGTATGTCATAGATAGCCTTTATTATGTTAAAGTATGATCCTTCTATTCAGAGCTTTTATCACGAAAATATGTTGGATTTTGTCAGTCTTTTCCTATATCTATTGAGATTTAGTGGTGGTTGTTCATGATTCTGTTAGTGTTGTGTATTATTGATTTATGCATTAAATAACAAAGATAAATTTATTACCGACTTATTTAACTCCAGCCTTGTATTCCTGGGATTGTAACCAACTTAGTCATGATGTACATTGTTTTTAGTTGTTGAATTTGGTCATTAACTATTTCATTGAGGAGATTTGTGTCTGTTTATCAAAGAGACTGATCATTATAATGTACTTTCTGGTTGTGTACCTTTCTAGTTTTGGGAAGAGTATAATGCTGAATTCATAGAATGAAATTGGTAGAGATCCTTCCCTTTCTATTTTAAGAAAAAGTTTCAGGAATATTGATATAATCTCTCCTTTAAAGGTCTTTAAGAATTCAGCTAGGAAATCTGTCAAGTACTGGGTTTATGTTTGGAAATTCTTTATGCTGTTTCAATCTCATTGCTTGTTATCAATCTGTTTAAATACTGTATATTTTCTTGGCTCCATTTTGGTACACTGACATTATCCAGGAATGCATCAGTTTCTTTGAGATTTCTGGATTGAGTAAGGGCTTTGCAAAGTATTTCCTCATATTGTTCTAGATTTTATTTGTATTGTTTTTAATCCCTAGTTTTATTTATCTGATTGCTCTCCTTTTGGTCAGGTTGATTAAGGGTTTATTTGTTTATCTTTTCAAAGAGCTAACATTTGTTGATTCTTTGTAGTTATTTAAGCCACCATTTCATTGATTTCTGCCCTAATTTATTTCTCTCCAGTAGTTTGTGATTCGATTTATTTTTGTTTTTCCAAGAGTATGAACTGTACTATTGGGGCATTTATTTGAGATTTTTCATTTTATTGATGGAGGCATTCACATTTTCAATTTTATTCTTAGAACTGCCTCTGAGGTGTTCTAAAGGTTCTGGCAGTTTGTATTTTTATTTTTGTTGGATTCCAGAACTTTTGGATTTCCCCTCATCCCTTTCATGACCCACTGTGTTGTTTACTCAGTATAAGTTTGAATTGTTTCTGTGCTTTCTTTTGCTGTTGAGCTCTAATTTTATTTTGGTATGATGTAACAATACAGGAGGTTATTTCAACTTTTCTGTATCTGCTGAGATTTACTTTAAGACACAGAGTATAATCTATCTTAGAGAATGTTCAGTGGTTTGCAAAGAAGACTTTATTGTGCAGTTGATATTTCAGAAATATCCTGTAGATATATGCTGGGTCCAGTTGGTCCAGTTGAAACTTAGGTTTGTTTAATTTTTCCTTGATGACCTATTTATTGGTGAGAGTGGAATATTGAAATTTCCAGCTATCATTATATTAGGACCTAACAAATTTGGATGTCCCTACATTTGATGCATAGATGTTAAGAATTTTTGTGTCTTGATAGAAAGTCCCTTTTATTAATATGAAGTGACCTTTTTAATTCTAATTTTGGTTTGAGATCTACTTTTTTTCATATAGTTATAGCTACTACCTACCTGCTTGATGATCCATTTGCTTGGAAGGCTCCCTCCCCCCTCCCCCACCCCCCCCACCTTTCATCCTAAAGCAGTATTTGTTCATGTCAGTAGATTTGTTTCTTTTGGTCCAACCTGCTACATTGTATGTTTTGATAGGAGAATTGAGTATTTTTATAAAGTGTAAAAGAGGGGCCATGAGTGTGGATTAGTGGTAGTGCTTGCGTACCATGCATGAAGCCCTGGGTTTGATTGCTCAGTACCACATAAACAGAAAATCCAGAAGTGGCGCTGTGGTACTGTTGCTCAAGTGGTAGAGTGCTCGCATAGAGAGGCTCAAGGGCAGTACTCAGGTCCTGAGTTCAAGCCACAGGACTGGCACACACACACTGGCTCAGTGTGGGTATGTTAATATTGGCTAGGAATTTATCCATTTCATCTAGATTCTCAAATTTGTTGGTGTAAAGGTTTGAGAAGTATTCCCTTATGATATTCTGGATCTTGGTAATTTCTGTCACAATATTACCATTTTCGTCTGCGATTTTGTTTATTTCGATATGCTCTCTTCTTTTTTTGGTAAGATTTGGTAAGGGTTTGTCAATTTTGTTAATTCTTTCAAAGAACCAACTCCTTGTTTTGTTGATTCTATAGTTTTTTGTATTCCAAATCATTTAATTCTGCTTTGATTTTAATAATTTGCTTTCTTCTACTGGGATTAGGGTTGGTTTGTTGCTCTTTTTCCAGCAGTTTAAGGTGAGACATTAACTTGTTGGTTTGCGATTTTTCCAACTTGTTGTAGGCACTCAGCGCTATAAATTTTCCTCTGAGTTCTGCCTTTGCCGTGTCCCAAAGGAGTTGGTATTTTTTGTGCTCCTTATTGTTAAATTTCATAAACTGTTGGATTTCTGTTCTGATCTCTTCGATGACCCATTGGTGATTCAACAATGTGTTGTTCAGTCTCCATGAATTACAGGGTTTTCGTTGGTGGAGATGTGTGTTCAGTTCCAATTTGATGCCTTTGTGGTCTGAGAGAGTGCAGGGAATAATTTCAGTGTTTCTGAATCTGTCCAGGTTTGTTTTATGGCCTAAGATGTGGTCTATTTTGGAAAATGTTCCATGTGCTGCTGAGAAAAACGTATATTGTGTTGTTGCTGGGTGGAATATTCTGCAGATGTCTGTTAGATCTAGTTGGTCTATATAGTTGTTCAGTTCTAAGGTTTCTCTGTTGAGTTTTTGCCTTGTTGATCTGTCCATAGGTGAGAGTGGTGTGTTAAAGTCACCAACAATCACTGTGTTTCGATCTATGTATGGTTTCAGTGTAAGTAAAGTTTGCTTGATGAAGTTCGGAGCTCCGGGATTGGGTGTGTAAATATTTAGGATCGTTATGTCTTCCTGGAGGAAAGATCCTGTTAGTAGTATGTAGTAACCTTCTTTGTCTTTTCTTACTAATTTTAGTTTGAAGTCTATTTTATCTGATATGAGGATGGCAACTCCAGCCTGTTTATGGGGGCCGTTAGCTTGATAGAGTTTATTCCAACCTCTCACTTTCAAAAGATGATTGTTTTTTTGGGGTAAGATGTGTCTCTTGAAGACAGCAGAACGGTGGCTCTTGCTTTTTAGCTTAAATCCAAATAGACAGTCTATGCCATTTAATTGGAGAGTTAAGTCCATTGATATTGAGAGTTAGGATTGAGAGATATTTATTAGGTCCTACCATTTTTAAAAGCTTTTATTAGGGCCTGTGTCTTGATAGTTCTTGTGGTCCTTATATGGTATGCTGTTTAGGTGCCATTTCTTTCCCTATATTGCATTTATTTTGGTTTTCTATGTGTAGAACATCTTTGAGAATTCTCTGTAGTGTTGGTTTTGTTGCTACATATTGTTGCAGCTTTTCCCTGGAATGGAATGTTTTTATTGTTCCCTCAGTTATGAATGAGAGCTTAGCTGGGTACAGTATTCTTTGTTGGTAGTTATTTGACTTCAGGGCATGACATATTTGCTTCCAGTCACTTCTTGCTTGCATAGTCTCTGCTGAGAAATCTGGGGTTATTCATATCGGTTTGCCTTTATAGGTTATTGATCCCTTTTTCCTGGCTGCCTTTAGGATCCTTTCTTTGGTTTCTATTGATCCAGTTCAGATTACGATGTGGCAGTGGGATGTTCTTTTCTGGTCAGGTCTGTTTGGGGTTCTAAAAGCTTCTTGTATCTGGATGGGCCTGCACTTCTGGATATATGGAAAATTCTCTGAGATGATTCCCTGAAGTATATTTCCAATACCATTGACCTCTTTCTCCACGCCCTCCTCAATACCAACTAGCCTTAAATTAGGCTTCCTAATTATATCTTGGACCTCCTGAAGCGTTCTCTCATATTTCCTAGATTTGGATTGACTCATTTTCTGTTCTTTCTCTATAATAACTAAATTATCTTCAGCCCCGGAAATTCTCTCCTCTGCATTGTCTAACCTGCTATCAAAGCTATCCACTTTATTTTTCATCTCCCTTGCTTCTAATTGCTCATTTTTGATGCCTTGCATCTCTTCTTTTAGATCATGTATGGATTTCTTTAGCTCCTTGATTTCCATTTGAGTGGTTAACTCAATAGCTTTATTTTTTTTGGACATTTGCTGGAGTTCGGTCACCTTTTTATTTGTGGATTCTATGAATTCATCCATCTTTCTTTGAAAAACCTTTATTATGGCCTCCTTTATGGCTTCTTCTTTTTCACTTATCACCTTGTTTATGGTTTCCTCTTGTTTAGCTATGGCTTTCTCCCTTATCTCTTTCTTTATATTTTCACATTTTTCATTAATGATGTTTATCAATTGCATTTGTATAGCACTTGGAAGACTCTCCTCTAGGTTTGCCAGTGACTGTTCCATTGTCTGTTTACATTGAGTGGGGGATGTTGTTTCTTGATTTGACATTTTTCTTGAGTTTCTTGTTCTGCCCATTTGAAAATGGGAGCAAGATTAATACTAAACATGATTATAGTTTTTCAGATATAACCAACCTAGACCTCTGTAGCTGGCAGACACTAGATGTTCACAATTTTTGATTGGTGTTATCACTCTTTCTTTTTTTTTTTTTAGGAGATTTTTTTTTATTGTAATTAGTAAAAGGGTTACATGATATTTGCCAGATAGAAGGTGCATTAATTCACATACATTGATACCCTTTCACATGTCTTGGTACCCGTATCCCTCCCCCCCCACACCCCCCACCCGTCTTGGTTTTCCCCCCTTCCCTATCAAATTTCAAATATCCAAATACAAATAAATTCAATAAATCAGATAACAAAGTGAGATACTATACTAATATGAGATAACCAAGGGACAGCAAAGGAGATGAGAGACAACATAGTACATTAAGGACAACAACCATTCATTATATGGCTTTTGTTTCACTTGTGCACTTACAGACCAGTGTAGTACAACCACTGATAAGCGATTTAGATGCAAAACAATAAGCCTCTCAGTCCAATCTCTATTGTCTTTAAGTCCCTCTGAGCCTAGAGAATAAACACCTAGATATACAGTATTGTTCAACAGCCATCAAGTGTAGATCCATGCATTTTAAGGGTTGAAAGATGAACAGAGGACCAGAGATAGAAAAATAGAATGAGAGAGGTAAGGGGAGGTACAAGAGGATTAACGTAGGAGTGTAAGAATATTATAGTAATGAAGAAAAGGTATAGCGTAAGGATAACTGACCTAAGTTGGTAAGTAGGTAGCGTATTTGAGTACAAAGTTTGGAAAGTATTAGAATAAAACTTATATGTTGCTGCGGGACTAGCTCTTAGCCCAACTAGTGGCCTCAGTGGACCATGGGTTGGATCTGCGAGCTTCAGTCTGAGCGTGCTGAGCAGAGGTTTTCCTGTGCTGCTTCTAGGGGCAGCCCCCAGCCAAGGGTCTGGGGTTTGAGAGTTTCCAGGGGCTCTCAGTAGGACCAGCAAGAGTCCGCTCTGTTCCCAGGGGTGGGGCCCAGCTGAGGACGTGGACTCTAAGAGAGGAGGTGCACCTTTTTGATTCTCAGAAGGGGAGCTTGGCTGGTGGTCGGCCCTTCAGATCCCTGCTGTGTTTCCACTGCTTTGTCAGAGAGTCTGTGACTGTGGGGAGCCCCTCAGTGCTGTCTTACTCAGGATTCCCAGCTTTAGGATGCCCTGCTCAAGAATTGAGGGGGGACAGATGTTGGCTCCTATTTTCCCACACACCCTACCCGCTGTTGTAAGGCAGGGTCCCAGAGCCCTCCACTCTCCAGATTCAGTGGCCTGGGAGAGGAGCCTGGTGGGCGGGTGGGAGCTGGGACAGCTCCGCCTCCCCTGGTGGGGTGCTGAGTCTTAGGGTCTGCCCGCTTGTCAGTCTCCAGTCAGAGGGCTTGGATTTGAGCCCCTTGGGTGGGTGGGAGTTGGGTCAGCTCCACCTCCCTTGGTGGGGTGCAGGGTCTTAGGTAGCCCGCCTGTCAATCTCCAGTCAATGGCCTGAGGGAGGGGGCTGTTGAGGGAAGGGACAGGATTCTAAATTCCTTGCCCCCCTGCTCCTGCCAGTCTTTCTCGGGCAGGGTGGAGGGTTCTGAGTTAAGTTCTATTGCTTGACACCAGCTCTGCTTTCCCTATGTGTTTTGGGACCCGCTGTGCTACTCACGCCTCTTCGTTCCATCTGTGGGTGTTCCACAGTGGTGGGGAGTCTTTCACTCCCCTCGGGTCTCCCCTGCCACCTGTGTTCCGTGTCTGGGTTCTGCTGCTTGCTGTTCTGGTTCCGCTTCTGGGTTCCGCTGCTTCCAAGGCTCGCTGGCCCGGTCCTATGCTGGTTTCTGCGGGTCAGGGCTGCCCGGCCCGGTGCCCTCTGCTGCCGCTTTTCATGGCTTAGAGCCAGCAGTGAGGGGTGTGGGACGGGTCCTCGCGTTCGGAGTTCTTTGAGAAAGTTGGATGTGCCCTTTATCTGGATTTCTTTTCCAGTTTGAGTCCTTCTCTGTTGCCTTTTGAGTTTGTTGTTGTGGATTTCTTAAGATAATTGGCTCGTGGGACTCCCTGGTTCTCTCTTTTTGTGAGAGAGAGCTAGGCAGCATCCCTGTTGTCTCGGCACCATCTTCCTTCCCCTCATCTCCATTTATTAAAGAGACTATTCTTCCAATGTATGTTTTGGTAAAAATGAAGTAGCTGTATATGTGTGGGTTCATTTCTTGATTCTCTATTCTTTGTGTGTTTTTATGTCACTGTGTTTTGGTGACTACAGCTTGAAATATATGAACTACAGTGTTGTGATACCTCTTATCTTTTCTTTTATGCTCAAAATTGCCTTGGCTATTCAGGGTGTCTGTGGTCCCTTTTAAATTAATCCTATAACTAAAAATGCCATTCATCATGACTCTCTCTGAACCCTTTCATTTATTCAAAACAATGACCATAGAAGACTTGGGGTGAGGGAGGGAGAGGCAGGAATGATGACATTAGTCATCTGTGTAAGTACTTTTCTGTGTATTCATTTTCTAGAGCAGTGTCTGAAATGCCCAGTACTTGTTGAATGCCTATATGTCAACCAGAGCTGTGTGTCTGGGATCAGTGTACATTCAGCTGTAGGCTGTACACACATGCTTTCCTTGGGATAGTTCTGCCAACTGTGAACACTTGGAGACAGAAGCCAGCTTTTGGGCTCTGCTCTCTGGTTCTCATTCCTGCTGGGAGTGAGACATGCTGGTCTCCATTGGAACCACTGGGTTCTTGGCTTCCTTTTGTTCACCTACCTCCCATATGCATTCTGAGAGGTAGGCAGTGCATCCCAACTAAGTCAGAGAAGTTGTGCAAGTTGCTCAAGAGCACACAGCTTATGTGGCGTATGTACCCAACTCTAGAGATAGTGTGTACCCAATTCCATAGAGAAGCTCCTTGCACTGCTTTGTCATAGGAAGTAATTGCAGAAATTTGGGTGCATGGACCAAAATTAAACATTTTGAAATCAACTTTATGCAGGAAAGCTTGGGTCACTCATAAGTCTAATTCATCTTTTCAGAGAAATGGGACAGTGAACCAGATGTCAATTTGGGAAATAATCTGGGTAGAATATTTGCTCATGTGCTTCTGAACCATAGGAATACAAAGGCTACTTCACAGTAGGTTCTACGTTGGGCCTTTTCAACATTCTGGTGGATCATCATGGTCACCTGACTGAGATGCAAGTCAGTTTAACTCTGGGAAAGCTATCACCTGGTGGCTTGCTCTTGCCATTGGTGTGTGATTAGATGTGATGCATTCCTTCCGTCTCTGTCTCTGATAATTGGAGGGTGTTAGAGTCTCATGATGGCTGGGTCCCTGAATCACTGCATGGAGGAGAGCCAGAACAATCCTGGAAATCTTGTATTGGGACTCTAGTGAGTAAAGAACTGACATTTTTAGAACTTTGTATTACATAGTGGCAAATGTCACCTATTACATCACAAAATATATTTCTTATTCCCCCTTCAAATGGGGGCCATACCCACCTGGATGAGCTGATAGTAAGCCTTGTGGGAGGAGAGATAACCTAAGGTGGAATAGAGTTGTTCCTAGTTCATCTAGAGGCCCAAGGCTCCTCTCCTCCATTGCCCCTTCATGTGGTGATGTTTGCACCTGGGGCTAGAAGGCTCAGCAAGCTCTCACCTGCCTCTGAGCAGGACCTGTGGTTAGCAACTCGGTGAGCTCCCGGCCACAGTACACTTTCTCTGAATCTCTAAGGCTCAGGATTCTGAGAACTCAGCAGCCTTGCCACCCACCGTCATCACATCACTGGGGGCAGTCCATGCATTCACACCCCCAGCAGTTTGTCTCTGAATTTTACCATAGAGATTTTGGCCTGCTGTTGGAGATGGTGGGAGGAAACCACAGGAGTTTCTGTGGTTGTGAAGGGCCTGCCACCTTCAGGAGCTTGAGGCACCCAGTATCACCATTCTGCTGGGGATGGCATCGTCCCATGTGTTGTCATGGGGCTGTTAGGTGTCTTGAGTCAGTGTGGGTAACAGCAAGGCAGAGATATGGCATCTAACAGATGCAGCCCAGCTGCAAAGAGGCCTCACAGGGCATGGGAGCTTGAATCTTCTGAGGTAGAAAGGCCAGGATAGAGCTCTGGAATCTAGCTAGTGAGCAAGGCAAGGCATCTGTCTCTGACTCCGTGAACAGACTTGGGATCTGCTCAGAGTTCATCTGGCTCTGCCCCAAGTTGTAAAAAATAACTTTTATGGGAATGGCAGCAAAGAAAATGTATGGGCTGGCCCTCAAATATAGGAAGAGAAGCGGGCTCCCATTTTAGGCTTCCAGTATTGTCTATTCTCATCTTCTGGGTCATCATTCGTATTCCATTGGTCCAGCCTGGTAGTTCTTCCCTCCCCTCAGGGAAAGTACATTGGGCTTCCTAACACATCTCTGAGATTAATTTATACATCTACTGGGCCACCTCCGTCACCTTGGTTTGAAAGCTCTGAGAACAGGGATCTGTTATTTTACTGCTTGTCTTCTCAGTTCTTGGCACATAGTAAATGTACAATAAATACTAGGACTCAAGACCTCTTCTCAAGAAGCAAAATGCAAGGTCATGTTGAACAGGTAAGAGGGAAGACAGAGAACTAGGAAAGATGAGAGGATATGTCCAGCACTGTATAGCTACCCATCTTCAAATTTCCATTTTGTTGGTGACTCTGATTTGGGAAAGCTAGTGCATGGTTCTGCAGTCAGTTGAGAAGAAATAATTTATTTCCAAGATGGCACTGCAAGTTATTACTGTTAGCTCTTTTCCACAGCTTTTCCTGCTTCACCCTCTACACTTATTTCCTTATAGCATTGTGGCCAGGTCTGCAAAGGGAGTGTTCTTTGAGACAGGAAGTAGAAGCTGTAGTGTTCTTGAGGCAGAGGACTAGAAAGTGTTAATGTGCTGTGTCCTCAATCATCTACAGGTTGAGAAGTCACAGGACCAAGATGCCAGGGGCTCTTGATGGGGGAGTCTCAAGGTTTGAGGATTATGCCTTGAAATAATGGAATAAAGCTTCCTGTGGATAAGTAAGTGGCAACACATAGTACAGGTCAGGGTGGAACCTCTGAGCTTTATAATACAGATGCAATATCCATAGTCCACCTCAGGGCGGCTTTTCTGGCCAACTGGAGAGTCGTCCAGTTGGTGAGCACAGCAGGCATTGTTCTAGAGCAGCCACAGTCGTACTTTGTCTCACATGGGTTTCTGGGACACTGTCATTCCCATCCCCCCTCCAATTTGGGTGGACTGCTGTGGTAAAAGTGATATTGGTGCTCTGGTACTGCCTGGTGAGAAGGTCATAACAGGTCAAATTACTTTACCTGGCATTTCTCTCTACACAGGCCACTCTGACATCAAACTTAGAAGTCACACCCCATCCTTTAAAGCTGCAGAGTACTAGACAACAGGACAACATGACAGGTCATTCCACTGCACTCTGCCTGAATCCTTGATCCAAAGTGTAATGAATAGTTGGCAGCATTATGGCCCACAGTCTAGGCATTTGTTATGAAGCAACTGGTACTGTAGGAAAAATAAACACAACACTGGGACCTCTGGACACCTCTTGTGAACACACCTCAGAGCAGACTGGCCAGTGGAGAATGTTACCAGCTATAAACTAGACATGAGACAGGGGACTTAGGCAGGGCCTGAGCACAGTCTGGTGGGGTGGGTGGAGATGGTGGCAGGGGGCTGTGGGAGGATGGACTGAGGAAGGGGGGTCCTGTACAGAGCTGTGGAATTTGGCTTGGGAGGATGAGCAGCTGTGGTTGAGGGCTGAGCTGAGGAGACAAGAGGTTGCAGTGCTGTGGGAAAGTTAGTAAACAGCCATCTCTGCATCATGGCCTTGCTGGGTGACCTTCTCTGGAACACCTGGGGCGGGGGCGGGGAGTGGGGGGAAAGAGGGGCGACACCACTGTAGCCCATCATCTCAGTTACACCTTGGTAGATAAACATCTCCATTCCTTTGTGATGCATGGGCCTCCTGTCACTTGGTCACTTCCTCAGCTAGTCAGGATGCCACCATTGTTCCCATGGCCTATTGTGGCCTGGGTATGCTCTGTGGCTGTCACTGAAGGTTTGGCCTATCAAGTTCTCAGTGAGGGGCCGGCATCCATATAAAAAGTATCTGTGGGAAACTTAACCTTCCTTATTGCCATAAATTCACCCACAACCAGTTTCTAACATTTACTGAGCAGGAAGTGGGTGAGTCACCTTTGCTTACCACATGGGTGAGACTGACTCCTGCAGGCCATTGTCCCATTATGAGCCTTGTATGGAGTCCTTCCTGGCTGGCGGGAGATGTCTTCTGAGCTACCATTGCTGTTCATTATTCCCCTAATTTTTTCTTTTTTCTTTTTTTGCCCGTCCTGGGCTGGAGCTCAGGGCCTGAGCAATGTCCTTGGACTTTCTCAAGGCTAGAGCTCTACCACTTGAGCCTCAGCACCACTTCCGGCTTTTTCTATGTATGTGGTACCAAGGAATCGAACCCAGGTCTTCATGCATGCTAGGCAAGCACTTTAACCACTAGGCCAAACTCCCGGCCCCTCTTTTCTTTCTTTTCCCCTGCCAGTCCTGGGCTTGAGCTTAGGGCCTGAGCACTGTCCTTGGCTTTCTCAAGGCTAGAGCTCTACCACTTGAGCCTCAGCACCACTTCTGGCTCTTTATATATGGTACCAAGGAATCAAACCCGGGTCTTTGTGCATGCTAGGCAAGCACTCTACCACTAGGTCAAACTCCCAGGCCCCTAATTTTTTCTAAATACACAAGTTTACTATATTCAGTACTTCTACCCTTTCCTGGAATGTGAGGGGCATGTTGTGTCTTTAGCACCTAGTAGCCTAACATTTAGAGAGTGTCTGCTTGAGTCTGGGAAGGGGATTGATGTGGAGTTCTCTCTGGGAGAGTCATTGCCATGGAGAGGTTGCTGGTGACACACCTTCTTACAGGAGAAATTCTGGCTGGAGGTAGAAGCAAATGACAAAACTGTGGCTGTCCACCGCCCCTCCAACAAAACGTATTGAGGGCCTTGGAAGTTGGTACTTCAAGACCCTCAATACCAATTTGAAATTGGTACTTCAAATTAACATGCAGAGGTACAGCCTTAGCTCTTTCACAGAACCCTGCTCCTCCTTTTCAGTTTGGAGTAAGGGAAAAGAGCATTTCCTGTCCTGTGCTGGGGCCCAACCTGGCAGCCCTGGCTGCCTTCCTCTCTCTTTCCTGGGGGGAGATGACTTGGGAATCAAAGGGGAAATTCCCTGGCTCCTGGTCAGTTGGGGTATTACTGAGGCACTTAGTGGGCATGTGTGGCTGGGATTACCATCACTAGCCTGGGCCACGTGAGGAATGCCCCTCTTTTCCCCTGCACTAGCAGAGCCTGCAGGGAAGGTACAGGAGGGGAAACCCTTTACTGGTAGAGTCTGGGACCCACATAGAGGTTGAGAAGGGCTAGGGATACCTTCTCGGGTATCTTCTCTCTCCCCCATTCTGCATCTTCTTACCAAGGCAGCAGTATTATAATTGAGGCTTCCAGAGCAAACCTGGGCTGTTGGGGAGAAGGATATGGAGCACACCTAGGTTGGGTGGAGGGGGCTCCACTTCTGGGGCTTTCCCAGAACCACTGATCATCCTTGAAAGTGTGCTTCATGGTCCAGCTGTGCTTCCTGCCTCAAGTCTTATTCTGTGTGGTCATGTCACCACTGAGACAGCTGTCCCACTAGTGTTGTCCAAATATGTACATGAGGAAACTGAGGCCCAAGTTGTGGGGGAGGGGGAGGAGATGGCAGGAGCTGGGATACCTCCATCAGCACCAGGCTCTGTCCCTCTTGTATGCCTTTACTGGAAATCGTTGAGCTGCACTCCAGTTTGCATCAGTTCTTTATTATAACCATACTGAATGGGATGGCTATGCCAAGATGATAAATGATTTCCTAAGTCATGAGTTACAGCATGAAAATGGATGAAAAACAAGTGACAGGATATAAATGGCACTGCCAAAGTTCTAAAACCAAATGAATTGTGCCATTGAGAGTAAAGTTATTGTGACCTTTTTCTCCACCTGCTTCTACAAACTTGGTTTCCATGCTATGGAGAGTTGGAATATTAACACTGAGATTGTGGTTTGGCTTGTGAGAGGAAGCCTGGCTTTCTGGCAGCTTCTCAGTCTGTTCTCTGGTGCCATGGCTTCTTCTCAGTGCATCTGCTCAGGACACAGGGTAGGGCTCAGGTGCATTTTCAGGAGGGCAGATAGAGCTGCCTTGGACTAACAGAGCAGCCACTCAGCACATGGGGATGTAAGTCTCCCTACACTTTTATTCTGTAATGACCTCCCTCTCTCAGACAGTTTCTTAAAAATCATAAAAATAAAAGCAGCAAATTTGGTTCACACATGACAGCTTATCCTTCGGAGATTGTGTGTCAAGGTGTTTTCCCTTTGTTCTGACATTTCTGACAAGAGTAAAGGCAGCACCTACCCCCTGTGTGGCTTGCGTAGGGAGAGGCCTGTGGCAAGACAGCTCCTTTGTATGTGGGAAGACAAATCACAGGGAGGTCTTGGTTTAGTTTTACAATCATGTTCACTCTTCTGTGTGGTTATTTCTATCCAGATTGCAGTTATCACTAAACTTAGTAGGAAGTTGTCTTTGAGAGGATAACCCAGTATAATTAGAATTTTCAAGGATTATGCGACTTCTTGGTATACATGTTAAGATAAGACAAAGTAACTACGATTTTCTAATTAGGACTCTAGTCTATAATGCTTGTGTAAAACACAGGTTTTTTCTTTACTCCTATTTCCATTCTGATCAAAAAGGAATGCATGAAAGTTAAGGACATAAAATAAGGTATCAGTTGTTATTAATCTAAACTTAAGATATATAAAATGCTAATAAAATGTGTGAGATTCCACTGATTACCACATTGTTAAAGAAAGGATGTTTCATATATTTAGAATCTTAAGACTGCAATTGAGCCAAGTACCTGATGAAATAATGAGGAACACATTATTTAATAGCACTATAATACAGATGCAAATGATGCTTAACAAGGAAGAATGAAGTCACACAGAAAAGAAAGCCTCAAGACTGTAAATGTGTCCTGGCTTCCGTCCTTTGAGAAGTTTGGTGAGCTTACTGAGGGTACGGAAGCATACCGTGGAGGACCTACTTCTAGCAAGCTTGGGACTTTAGTAACTACTACATGCCCAGGCAACAGCAGAGGATCAGCCTAGTCTTGCTGGACTAATTGGGTGGCCAGTGGCTCTTTTGTAGCCAGGGACATTCAATTATGGATCTCTCAGGACAAAGAAGAGCATGACAGTTGCCTTGCTATGAGAGATTGCCACTGTGGTCCTTTCTGGCCTCTGTCCTAGGACCCTGATGTGGGTCCCGCTTCTTCAATACTGGGGATGCCAATACCTTCTCAAGTCAGATCCTCTGTGAGAAAGTGGCCAATGGCACCCTCTCTCAGCCTCCCTGTGTGTGGGGACTCCAGCTTAAAAAGTGTCTTCACAGGGATATGTGCTGGCAGAAACTTAACAATGCTGACAGGACCAGTCAGAATGAGGACCCACCCAGAGAGCTAATTAGTGCACGGGCTAAGCAGTTGTCCACTGGTGGAAGGCCAGCCCACCTTGTTATCTCGCAAAACCAGCTTACATGTTGATGTGGCAAGAGGAGATTGCATTGTTACCATTGAAGAAAAAAAGAGTTAATTAGCTGACTCGAGAGTCATCACTATTTTCTGGGAGATGGAATGTGAAATCATGTCATTATCACACTTGTCTGCAGAGAAAACAGGTTACAATGGGAGGGACAGTGTGCATCCCTTCATACTTAGCTTTTCATTGTAATGTAAAGGTACCTGGAAGGCTGCCACTCCCCATAAGCCCTGCCATCTTCTGGGGAGGGGCAGAGAGCCAATTCCTCCCTGCTAGGACTGCTCTTCTCCACAGAGCTGAACCAGGCCCTGCAGCTATCTCTGTAACAAATGCTGAGTTTGTTGTGGTTCCCTGAGCTACCCATTGAAGTGGAGTCTCTGTGCAGAGCTCAGGAAGGGCTGGCACAGCAGGCCTGGTCCTGACAGCAGTGCTGAGTTTACAGCTGAGTACAGGCTTGGAAGCTCCTATACTAAGCTCCAAGGCAAGGCTGTATAGGAATACTCATCCTCCTTGCACCTGGAATGTTCTCTAGGAGCCCTGCTCCCCATTGAGGGAGTTTAGATCTAGTTCCCTATCACAGCCACTTAATCCAGATGAGAGTGAGCATGGTTTCCCCTAAACTTTTCTTCTCAGAGATAAATCTAGCTCACAACTAGAGAGACTTGGTCAGAAAATAACTAACTGAAATGTTTTTCCCCATTGAAAGTTAGGGTCATATTCTTCATTTCAAACAGTAATATTCCTGCAACTTGTGAAATAAGTGCAGCAAAGACTATCTTACAGCGCAGGTTTTCTGACCATGAAAGATTCTAAAAGGCGTGGAACAATTAGTTGAACAGTAATCCAAAGTCTATTCAGTCTGAGGTTACAAAAGTTTGTTAACCAATTAATGACCCTAACACTACACCACACCTAAGTAAGTTTAGATTCTTAAGTTTAGAGTCTGCTGTTGAAGATCATAACTTTGAGAGGTTGGTAATAGGTTGTTCCAGCCCTGAAATCCAGCCATTCTAGATCATTATGTTGTACCGGATTTGGCTATATGGCTTCCCAAGGTGGGAATGAAGCAAGTAGTTTTCCACAGAATAAGCTTTCTTGACATTAACCAGTTTTCCTGATGGTTTCAGACTACCTCCTTTCACTTCTTCTGAATGTAACTGATGGAGCTGTGGGACCTTCTTTGCTGGGGGAGGAAAATTGGTTTTGATGGTGGTTTGGCCTTTTCTGACATGGACTATGGTGCAGGTACCTAACACAGCTCTAGTTCAAAGGAAAGCCCATCTGCATTTCAGTGAACATAACTGTGTGCTCTGTGGCCTTTCTTGCTTCTTTCTAGAGGGTCCCAACATGCCAAATACATGCTGGGAAAGAAGTGTTGGGCTCTGAGGCCACTGAGGTAGTAGCTGTGGCCCTGTTGTCAGATGTCCAGGGGACTCACAATGGTAAAGCCAGAGTCTTTGCTGCTGTCATCGTCAGGGCTGGAGCTGGGGTTGCTGGAGGAAGCTGAGGCTGGACCCATCAGTGGGTCTGAAAATACCAGTGGGGAGTATGCAGGGGTCTGGCTTTTCCCAGATGTGCTTCTAAGGGTGCGAAGAGCTTGGGCCTGGCCTGAGAAAGCACCCTTAGCACTGCCCCCATCATCTTCTTTGGTAACCAGGATGAAGTCATCTGAATTCCCTCCGTCTGTGCACACTGGTGTTTCTGAAGAAACCTGAGGAGTATAGTGGGTAGAATAAGTAGGTGAAAGCAGAAATTAGTAAGGGAAGAGCAGAGATTTCGTGAGTTGGGGAGTACTGTCTAGCTGGGTTCCTGTACCCTATGCTTCCTTGAACAGATGCAGGGCCAGTTTGTGGTGTAGGACCAACAGAAATGATTGCTGGCTTCCTTATGGTCAAACTGCAGAGGCAACTATGATGCCAGGAGGCCAAGCTCAGGAACCCACCACTGGCTGGAGTCATTGTTGCTAGTCTCATGTAGAGACTAGGTGTAAATCCCTTTTCTATAAGCTTTACTTCTCTCATCTGTAAAGTAAGGATAAGGCATGTCTCCTAGTGTGTGATCCCAGTGCAATGAGATGAAGTGAGGATGAGATTGCCACACTGAGATGGCCCACTGCCCCCTTTGTGCTTATCACCTGGTTTCATCTTGGGTGTGTATGTCAAGAACTCCTGGGGCAGTGGTGCTAAGAGGTAGGTTCTATAGGAAATGTAAGGGTGACAGTTAATTTCAAAGAAAAGCATTACTCTGGTCTACAAACCAATTACAAGTGACTTTTGTTTAACTTAAAGAAGTTAGCATCCCAGGACACATGGAAGGACCAAGGGTGTCTGGCCAGCTATACAGAGGGTACTGTCTCTAAGTCTGAGGGCTTGACCTGCTAGTGCAGTGGCCTGATGTCAAGATGTATGGAACCCCTTGGCTGAAAGTGCCCCTGGGCCTCATTGCCTGATTGTACATAGACCATGGACAGCCTACACCAGAGCCTGGAAACTGCATGTCCCTTCCTGACATGTTGAATAAGTGGCTATGTAATGGCTTAGGTACCTTCCACATCTGATATTAACGAATCTTCACAACATCTGGATTATAGAAATAGTCTGCCTTAACACCACAGCAGGTCTGAGGTTCCCTGTCTCTTCTTTTCAACATGCTGACCGTCTGAACACATTCATTTTACAAAGAAAAAAAAAACCCCAAAAAACAAAAAACAAAACCAACCCCCCCCCTGCGCAAAAAAAACTACCATTTTCAATCATGTCTTCTGCCAGAAGTGCATATGCTTTTTTGTGGGGGCTGGGGAAGGGACATGGAAATCAAAACCTCATCCCTATTCCTGTGTCTGGCACATGACCTGAGGAGAATTGTGCTGCCATTGAGGAGTAGGGCTTCTCCCTGATTCCACATATTGTGAGCTCATACACCAGTGGAGTCTCAGGTCTGTCTTCCTATTCCCAGAGCATGGGTGTTTTGGTTCAACCACTGCTCTCCTACACTTGATTCTAACAGGTAACTCTGTGGCTAGAAACAAGCGTGTTCTGTGGATTCTAGTGTTAGAGAAGAGACTCCATGATCAATTCACTCGGCAAGACTTTTGAAGAGGGGAAATACTTCGATAGCCTGTTACTTGAAATAGGATGCTTCCATAATTTTGCAAGCATGCTTCTCATTAGGTAGGGCTATAGATAGGCTTAGACAAAAAAATTATATGCCCACAAATCTCCACACTTTTGCTCTTTTACAACATTAATCCCTTTGTCCCTTTCTGCCTTCTCCTCCAGTCTACCTTATTTCATAGCTCAAGTTCAGGTTCATGGTTGCAGGCCAGTGAGGCCAGCTATAGACCAGTACTATTCAACAAAGCTGCCCTGATGGAAATGTTCTCTGTACTATCAGTACCTTTAGCCACATGTGGCTAATGTGAAATTTCAACTTTTAATTCTGAATTTTAATATAGTTAACATCTTAAGTTAGCATGCAAGGAAAATATTAGATGATATACAGATCAAAATTTGGGACCAGGTATCAGTAAGGCCAGGTATTATGATGATTTGGTTGACTAATGGTCCAAAAAATCCTACCTCCTACAGTTCCTACAGTGGTGGGCTTAGTTCATCAAAAATATCATAGGTGTGTGTGTGAAGGACAGTCTGGGAAGGAATAGTTGTGTCGGCATCACGGTGGGGAGCAGTTAACCACAGAAAAGCCCTGCCACACAGTTCCTGATGGGGCACTGTCAGAGCGCCGAGCCATGTCCCACAGTAGGAAACCTGGTCTTCCTTCATTAGGCTTCAGTGGCTAACCAAAACAGAGGTAATTCACACCTAATGACTGGGGTATGGCACAATCCATTACTGACTTAATGTGAATACATCTAAGTATCTCAGGATGGAAGGTCATGAGAATCCCAAGGCCCTAAATACCTAGTGCCTGCCAGAATAGGCCCTCAAAGCACATCTGGAAGCACTCTCACTTGGCAGTCATAGGATGGCATGTACCTAGCTATCATTCATTTGGCCAGCATCCTTCCCCCTACAGTGAGAAGGAAAAGTCGGCTAGCTCCAAATCTTGGGATGCAGGCTCCTGCGAGAAGATGATGAGTCAGGGATTCCTACCTAATAGACCCCTAACCTTAGTGTGTGAATGTAGTCCAGATCCTTGAGCTTAGCAGTATAAGACAGGATATACTTGATGTGTTTTGCATCTAGGATTTCCTCTGAAGCACAGAAAGCATTACTTCCCTCCTTTTCCCTACCTTAGTAAAACCTTTTATATCAGAAACAATACTTTTTTTTCTCACTGGTCCTGGGCCTTGAACTCAGGGTTTGAGTACTGTCTTTGTGCTAGAACTGTCAAGGCTAGAACTCTACCACCTGAGCCACAGCACCACTTCTAGCTTTTTTCTATGTATGTGGTGCCGAGGAATTGAACCCAGGTCTTTGTGCATGCTACGCAAGCACTCTACCACTAGGCCAAACTCCTGACCCAGGAACAATACTTTTTAAATGAACTGAAAATATCATAGGGAAGGGGCTAAGCCTTCTAGGCACATGCAAAGGTCAAGCAAGTGATGTCCTGCCAGATAAGGTCTCAGAACACTTCTAATATATACATACTTCAGAACCAGATCATTGTGGGTATGTGGGAAGAGGGTCCTCTGGAGGCAGCCAGGGTAACTAGAAAGTGTGTCAGCTATTAAGCAGGAACATTTAGGGTTAAGCACCTAAGTCAGTAGGGCAGAAAACTGCTACCTCTACTGAGGACTGGCTGACATCCTTTCATATTTCAGCTGAAGTTCTCCAGAAAAGATCACAAGGAACCAACTGAACCCATCTAAAGCTGCCCCAAACTTAGTGCTCCTAAGTTCTTTGCCCCTGAGAGGTGGTGTAGTCTTTAAACATGCAAAGCGTGAAGAAGCAAGGTCTGGAATTGTGCATGTGCTGGGATGTGGTTAGCTCCACATGGGAAGTCTCTCCAGTGTGAATATGCCTAAGTAGCCCCAGTGAAATCTCCTTGCTTCCTCTGCTCTGAGAAAATGTGCTTTAAGAATGTAGCTCTCCCTGCGCTGCTCGCTCTTCACTGCTACACACAGCCTTCTTTTAACTCACTGCCTGGTTCTCCTTACTGCCTGCACTCACCAAGGGCAAACCCACTGTGTTTGGTTACAGAAATGCTGTAGTTTTCAATACTAGGTTAAAAATGGCTAGGCCTATGTACAATGATACTTGAGTAAAAAGATGTAAGATGCCTGTAAGGAGGAGGGTTTGGAGGACCTAATCAAGTTAAAGCTTGTAGTGTCAATGCTGCACTTGAATACCTAAAAAGGGACTCTTCAGCTTAAATGGCAATTTCCAACAGTTTCACAAGGAGTTTACCAGAATTTTGTCTTCTCAGGGAGCACTCTTAAACTGAAAAATAAATCTTCATTAAAATGCTATCTTGGTTTATAAATTCATAAAAACTAATTGTAAGGGCCTGGATGTTAAGTTAGACTTAAAGTGATTTGGAGAATATTTTGAACTTTATAAGATGATGTATTTTTGGCAGGTACTAGTCCTTGGAGCTTGAATTCAGGCATTGTCCCTGAGCTTTATTGCTCAAGGCTACCATACCACTCTTATCACTTAAGCTATAGACAGTTACTTGGTGGTAAGAGTCTGAACTTTCCCTGCTTTGCTGAATTTGAACCACCATTATTGGATCTCCATCTCCGGTATGGATGTGAGCCATGAGTGGCTGACAGTGTGGTTATTTCTATATGGCTCTCTATAGAATAAGTTTGCTGACCCTTGGACTGATATTAATGAGTAAGAAGTTCTTCCCCATGAAGACAAGATTTGGTCAAAAAAACCCAACAAAGCCAGAATCCCAAAAAGGTTCTAGCCAAGCGAAATCCACCAAGAAGACAGGAAACTTAGCACAAGAAGTACAAGTACTGTGCTAAAGGAATGGAGAGAGCACCTGACCAATAACTAAGGCAGAGATTCACAGAATGAATAATAATGCTCGGTCCATTTTACTTCCCATAGGTTTACAGTCTCATTAATGCTGTGAATGATGTGACCTCCAGCACTGAGTGTACAATCTGAATGGCTGTACATAGCTCTCTGTATCACTGTTCTTTTACAGTTGAATAAGCTGAAGTGCTTTAGTAGGGATTTCTTATAATTGTGAAGAACTGTGCAGTTCCTGTACCTGCTTGGCAGTCCCAGAAACTTGATTGTCCTGGCCCTGTCCACTGGAGCAATAGTGATCATCTGCAATAGTTATCTGCTCATTCTCCTCAGCCTCCAGCTGGCTCTGGTTGAAACGCAGGGAGCCTTTTAGAATGTCTTTGATCTGTTTCCAAAGAAGAAGAAAAAAGACGAGTGAGTATTTAAAGGCTAGCAAAATCTTCATATTTAAAAGCAGACTTTGCATTGGCCTTTATATTAATATAGGGGGTCCCCTTCATTTGTTATCTTCAGCCAACTGCAGCCTAAAAATGTTAAAGGGAAAATTGCAGAAATAATTCCTAAATTTTAAATTGTGTACTATTCCTGAGTAGCTGTCCCACTTTTTCCTGCTTGGGATATGAGTAATTCTTTTCCCAGAGTGTTCATGCTGCACACACTACTGGCGAGATTACCAGAAAACCACTGTGATATTGCAGACTTGTAGTCAAGTCACCCTCTGTAGTAGCCAAACACTGCAATGCATTTTTATCCCTTGCTTCACTTCAACTCATAAGCTTTGCATCATCTCACATCATTAGAATATATTTTGAAAGAACATCTTCAAACTTTTAAAATAGTATGCGATTATAAGATTGTTGCTGTTCAAAACCTTGATACAAAAGGCCATATAGTATGACGCTAAATGAAAGGATCTCTAGGATATAGAAACATAAGCCATATAATGAATGATTGTTGTTCTTAAGATACTATGTTATCTCTCATCTCTTTTGCTGTCCCTTGGTTATCTCATATTGTTACAGTATCTCACTTTGTTATCTGATATATCGGATATATTTGTATTTGGTTATTTGAAACTGGATAGGGAAGGGGGGAAAACAAGATGAGGGCTGGGGGTAGGGGAGAGGGAAATGGGGACCAAGACATGAGAAAGGGTATCAATGTATGGGAATTAATGCACCATCTACCTGGCAAATATCATGTAGCCCTTCTATTAATTACAATAAAAAATATATGAAAAAAAGATTGTTGCTGTTAATCTCTGTTTCATTGATTGACCTTATTATACATATGGAAAACATAAATAGGGTTATCCTCCATAGTTTAGGCACTCACTGGTAGTCATTGGAATCTATCCTTCCCAGATAAGAGAGGACTTCTGCATTATGAATATTGAAAATTCTTCTAAGGAAGAAGTGATAAGGAAACTCATGTTTATCAAAGCTGTGGACTTAACGCCTTGAGACTTCCCTTGCTCTTGTTATCTTATACAGGGAGCCTCATTTGCCTACACATTGTCCTGATGTGACAGTGGCTCCACTCCATTTGGAGCTGTTCAGATCAGGCTGGTGTTTGTGAGAACACACTCATTACAGATTATATCCCACCTACACCTGCAAGTGTCAGGTAAACTGGAGCCTTGAGAGTCTGAGGCCTGTCTGAGCACATGTGATTATGGGCTGTACTCTAAGAACACTC
Organism: Megascapheus bottae; assembly: GCF_031878675.1. Classification (NCBI taxonomy): domain Eukaryota; kingdom Metazoa; phylum Chordata; class Mammalia; order Rodentia; family Geomyidae; genus Megascapheus; species Megascapheus bottae. Next base: position 19,292,017 of record NC_143510.1, read on the forward strand.
GTATATTTTTGGATGAATGACCAAACCTCATGTACCAACCATGTCAGCTCTGGATGAGGAGCAAACACAGTGGATTTGGTAAGGAAAAGGTGTGGTCGAGAAACATAAAACCTGTTAGGCCTGCAAACTAGTCCAGTGTCATTCATCAGTAGAAGGAACAAGGGTTTTAAGGAGATGGAGATTCAGGACAGGCTCTGTCAGCAGTGGGCACTGGCTCTATTATGATACTCTATGCTCTGAGGTGCTCACCACAGAGCAGACACCTAATGGAGGCTATTTCTATAGAAATAGTATCAAAGCAATACACATACCTGTTTCAACCCTGCTAGGGAAACCAATATTTGATCTTCTTTTTCCAAATTTTCTTGTAATATTACCTCTTGAATATTTACTAAAAATAGAAGAATGACATTTTAGAAGAATGACATTTTATAACTAATATTCTGAGTAGAAGTTACTATTAACCATTTTGTAACTTTGGACAAACTTAGGAATTTTTCTGCAATATTTCCTAACAACTACTCCCACTGAGGATATTCTGCAACCCCCAGGCAGAGAGAAGCACTGAACCAGGTATGCTCAGCATAGATGGAACCCGATAATACGTGTGTCTTCACTGCTAGTGAGACATATGGATGTATGTATGCCATGTCCTGCAGCCTGGATCACACATCCTATCTCTAGGAGGTAGCATTTCAGCCTGAGCTTCCTACAGAGTTCAGTGGTGTTACCTTATCTCTCTCTAAACACCATTCCTCTCAGGTGACTAAAATTGTCTTGAAGGATCTGTAACAGTAACACTGCCATTTCAATGTACTCATGATAAGTGGATAAAGTTATGGCACTAGTCTTTCCTCTAGACCTGACAGCAATCCACTGATGATCGTTTATCATTAAACCTGGTTGACACATTAAAGTTTAAACTGTCCTTATTCCTCCACACATCTTCCTCATGCTGCAGGAAACCCAAAGCTGAGGATGGACTGTGGTTGAGATGGGATTCTCAAGAGAGCTCTGGGGATAAGAGTGAAAGCCCACTACCTTGGAAGTGTAGAGGGGGAGTAGGTAGTGGACTTTCACTCTTTGGGGAGCTGAAAGACACAAAACATACTGCTGATAGGCAAACCAATCTGAGAACCACCATCATAAGTTCACAATCTATTAACATCTGCTTTTTAACTTTGTATAGCCTTTAAAAATGCCTCTTTTATAGTGTGTTACATGGTATTTTCATGTTACCCATTCATCAAGGGTGTTTCAGTAGCTGCCTGGCATTCTTGGATTTCCTCAGGGTCCTAAAGCAACTGGAGCTTCTGTACCATAGCTTGCTTAGTGAACATCCTTATGGCTGTCTCCAAGTCTTCTCAGTCCAGCTCTTCCTTTATGCTCTAGTCCTGCCCCAGGTTGCCTTATTAAAACAGTCTCTTCCTCCCCCCTACTAGAGAGCACCAAGTCACTCTTCTACCACGACCCTTGTCATCAGTTTAATCAAGTTTATGTACTCTGTCATTTGCTTTCCATCATTCCTCGTGGAATAGTCAGAGCTCAGGGTGTGCTTCTAAACTTGGAATAAAACTGGTAGTTCATACATATACAATAATATTTCCTGAACACATGAGAAAACACCATTGGAACTCTCATGCCAAAATACTACCACTCTAAATATTTCTGAAGTGTGTTTTCAATAAGGGGCAAAGCAAAGGTTGAGCCTACCCACATGTTTAACATGACAGCTAAAATTTTCAGTAAAAAAAAACAACTGTAAACTGTGCCAACAAGTCCTCTTAACTACAGAAAACAGCGTTTATTTATTGAGGAAACTTGACTGAAGTTCTTTCTAATAGAAAGTCCTGCCTTAAAACAGAAAGCAAGTTGAATGGTAATGGAATGAATAGATAGAATTAGAGAACATTTTTTTGGTTTTCTTAAAAGCCTGTAACAATTTGTTCTCTCGCAGTTAAAACAGACCCCACTCAAGATATTAACAATAACGAACTGCAGAAAACTGACAAGAACTAATTCTGTAGTACTGTGCTGTCAGCAGAATGAGTCAGACTGCTTTGCTTCTATGACCATCAGGGCTCCTAAGGCAGAACTGTCATGGTTGGAGGGCTTGAGGCAGAAGGCTGGGTTGGTTGACAGGCAAAGATTTCTGTTCATACTGAGTTATACGATAGGATCACATCTCCTAGCTCCCAGGGGGTCTACAGGGCCAGCTGGAAATATCTACTAGGCTCTCTGAGGTGAAGGCTTGGCAAAAATGGTAGGCATGTAGGACTTTTTGAGACTCTGGAGTCTAAGGGAAGGCTGGCTCCTGGACAATGAGGCCATCCTCACTGGCAGGGGCCAGCAACAAGAGGCCTGGTTCTTCCATACTCTGTTGTAGAACATGTCCCAGGGCAAAAGATTTTCATGGTCCTAGCCTACAAAAGAAAGGGAACCACCCCTGGATGGACCAAATGCTTTAAGTACCACTGTTTACATCATATTTTACAAAAATCATACTCATACATTTTCTGAATATCCTGTGAAGCAGTATCTCTTGAGTGCCCTACTTTACTGTGAGCCCCACAATCTACCTCTAAGGAGTGGTGATGATGTCACTGCAGGGATGGGGTGGGACTTGGAGAGGTGGAGATTAAGGGAAGAGTGTACTGGGAAGCTGGAATAGAAACCTACTATCTTTCATGACAGGCTGGAGTGGGAACAAGGCTTTCTGTCATGAAGGTCATTTTCCCAGCAGAACTCTCTCTGGAAAAGGAAGCCGAGAGGGCCCTGAGTTCTCGTTGCAGTGACTTAAGGTATGAGGAAGCAGTCCCTCCGTGTCTTCTTCATTAGCACTACCAGTTCTATTCAGGGCATCAGTCCCTACAACAGTGTGGCCATGTGACACAAGTTTGGTCAATGGTGTAAGAAGTGGCTGGTGAAGCAACTAGCCAGCTTAAGTTCCTGCCTCCTTCCTCTTCCCAGGCCAACATGAAATATGGGCAGGGCTCTCCAGGTTGTCTTGCAAGCATCAGGGTCAAGGATTGTAACTTGAGGTATGGGGGAATACTTCATGGAGCCAGAGTACCTGTGTGGCCTACCTATCGCTGAACTTTTACTCAAAGTAAAACAACAAAAAAAAACCTGATTGCTTTTTGTTCCAGCTTTGTATTAAGAGAAACTATATGATGAGCTTGCTAGGGCTGCTGCAACATGTTTCACAACAGAAATGTACTTTCTCATGGGTATGTGGATAAAAGTCCAAAGAAAACAGGTTGGCAGAGCTCACTCTGGGTGTTCTTGGGAGGAATTCTTTCTTCACATATTCTAGTGTCCAGCATTTCTTGTCTTATAGATTATACTAATCTCTGTATCTGTGGTCAAGAAAAGCTTTTTGTGTGCATAGAAATGTCCCTTATCTGAATTAAGGACTATCTTATTCCAGCATGATCTTGTGTTCAAGCAATTACATCTGTAAAGTTGCTATTTTCAAATAAGGCCACATGTGAAAAGATTTGAGAGACTATTCCCCCTAGTTCAGTAGCTGAACTGCTTGTTTGTTACACCATCAGGTCCTCCAACTAAGAAAAAGTAGCCCTACTAATCTGCAAGCAGAATACAATATCAGTTCAGGCAGGCTCCCATCTCATGTGTGTCATAGCTGACCAGAAGCCAGTGTACAGGGAGAGAGAGATGGAGAGAGACCCAGGGCTTGGTTCCCTCATTGTCTATCTTTTTTTTTTTTTCATTGTCTATCTTGACACTCATTTTGGACAAGGTCAAGGTTAGGATCTGATCAAAACCAAGACCTTCTCTCCTGAAAATGCACATGCGCATGTAATGTGCACTTAATTTCAAGAATAAGCCTATCTTAACCAGTTAAGCTGCCTTGGCTTTAAAATATCCAGGAAAGGTCCGGGAGTTTGGCCTAGTGTTAGAGTGCTTTGGCTAGCATGCATGAAGACCCGGGTTCCATTCCTCGCTACCACATATGTAGAAAAAAGCTGGAAGTGGTGCTGAGGCTCAAGTGGTAGAACTCTAGCCTTGAGAAATTCCAAGGACAGTGCTCAGGCCCTGAGCTCCAGCCCAGGACGGGCAAAAAAAAAAAAATCCAGGGAATAAAAATTCAAATGAAGACACAAGGGCTTCTTTACAAGTTGATAAATGTTTTGAATATGAGTTACCATTTTACTAATAACTGTATTTACCATATATATCCTTTCCCAAACCAGTTCTATTATATTTTAAGATAGTATAGCCTTCTCAAAACATGTCTTTTTATGATTTAAAATATTAAAGGTACAAAATGAAAAACATTTAAAAATCTCAATTTAATGAAAAAGGCAGGATAAATTACCCTAAAGGCTCTTACATTCAAGGATTACATACTAAAATGTTAGAACTAAAGGGGACATTTTCCTGATACTAAGGGGAAGATGCCACATAACCAGTTAATTCTGTGAAAATTACAAAAGCCTCATCCATGTATCAGTGTCATGGTGACTCTATTTTATCTTTTTGATGGTATGGGGCTTGAACTCAGGGCCTTTATTTAGCTTGTTAGGCTGGCACTCTACCGCTTGAGTCATGTATCTAGCTCTGGTTTTCCCTTTTTTTTTTTTTAAAGATAGGCTCCTGCTTCCTACCTATGTGTGCCTCTGAGCTAAGGTCTGTGAGCTGAGCTCTGCCTGCTTTTTAGGCTTCCTGTCACTAGGATCACAGGCCCACACCACTGGATTTTACAGACATTTCTGTAAAACAGACCAGCTTCCCACATAGCTTGGGATGTCAGTGAGCCCAGCTAAGGTTTATAAGGGGGCATTGAGAACTATTCTGCCTAGACTAGCCTCAATCCATCATCTTCTGATTTCAGCCAGGATTATAGGCAAAAGAGTCATTTGTATCTGACTAGTTAATGTTTTCCTTTTCTTTCATTCGTTCTTTCTTCTTCTTCTTCTTTTTTTTTTTTTTTGCCAGTCCTGGGCTTGAGCTCAAGGCCTGAGCACTGTCCTTGGACTTTCTCAAGGTTAGAGCTCTACCACTTGAGCCTCAGCACCACTTCCTGCTTTTTTTTCTATGTATGTGGTACCGAGGAATTGAACCCCGGTCTGTGTGCATGCTAGGCAAGCACTCTACCATTAGGCCAAACTCTTGGCCCCTTGACTAGTAATGTTTTTAATGAAATAAACAATGCCACAAAAATCACTAAATTCTAAGAGTAACGGAAGTGGCATACAGATTACTTCAGTTCCTTAAAAAAAAAAACTGATTTTTTTCAATGAAGAACAAAAGGCTTTTCACTTAGGTTTTTAATGGATGGTACAAAGTGGAAAGAAAGCTTGGTACCAATGGCTCATACCTATAATCACAGCTAATAAGAAGGTTAAGATGTGAGGATCATGGTTTAAAGCCAGCCTTGCCAGGGAAATCCATGGGATTCTTATCTCCAATTTATCACCAAAATGATGGAGGTGGAGCCATGGTAGAATGTTCAAGGTCTAGGACCAGCACTTAAAAAAAAAGTATTTTGTGGGTAGTAGAAAGTTGAGAGAGTAAAGCGTACATCCGCTTCAACCCTTGAATTGGAACCGGGGAAGGAATTGAGCTTTCTTTTTCCTGCAGGTTGCAGACATAGTTAAGAGAGAATGAGACAGTCCAGCATGGTACCCAGTCCACTGTGGAAGTTTCTGACCTTTACTGTTTCTCATTCTTAAAAGGCCACATGCCTCATTGACTGTTGCAACCACTATCTTGACAAGAATGAAACATCCTACTACAGGGAAAGGAGTGAGGCTCAGCAAAGTGGTTCTAGTGGATTAGATTTCCAATCTTTTAGGCTCCCCAGCTCTCCCACAAAAACACTGATGGAGTGATGGGCCATAGGAAAAGAAGAAAACACCTTGGAATTGACTGACTTTATTCTGAGTGGAACTTAAACTGAGGTCAGGAAGTCACCTATATGAAAAAAAATTGTATAATAATTTCTACTAGACACTTTTCCAAAGTACAGACTGGGGCTTTTAAGACTATATATGGGCTGTGGTTACGGTATCATTCACCATACTCTCATCTCCCATCAATAAAATGAGGATAATTAGTTTTGGAGAGTTGTTGAAGGGCTTAGCTGAGGCAGGTCTTCCTATTCCTAGCGTACTGCCTTGCAATTACTATTGCTTAGGATGTTTTTTTCTTCTCTGGTACCTGAATAGGTATAGAGTTGTTCCAAAGAAGATGCTACCCAGTTGTTTCTAAGACTTACTGAAAAGGAACAAAACATCCTCGGAGGAAAAGACTGGCAAAAGCAGAACAAGTTTAGAGAGAAGGAAAAAGAACTTCTTAATCTCATAGGACTGTATCTACCAGGAAACTAGAGGAGTTTGGGAGTTTTTGCCCACAGATGTATATGCACATGTTTCAAAAGCATAGGGATGAGTATATGAACAGTTACAAATACATTCATTGGTTGTGCCTAAACAATTTTAAGCTTTTTTTTCACTAGTTAATGTATGTCCTGGGTCAGTGATATCATGTCACCTGTGAGCCTATTAGAGATGTAGAATTTCAGGTCTTATATATCAGACCTATTAAATCAGGATCCTTCTCATGTGACAATGTGCCTTCTTTTATAGTCAGTACTCTGCTACCCACAATTAAATACAGTGTTGAAAATTATTAAAATAACTAGTCCTTAGCACAGTATAATAGAAAAAGAGATGTATGGTGATCATATTTTCTTCTCATTTTGTCAGATATCTGTTAACTGCCTTTATGAATATTCCCAAAGACATCCACTGACAATTGTTTTTGTAAGATATTGGATATCAGATTTAAACTTCTTATAGAGGCACATAAACAGATTTGCAAACTAGCCCTTTTCAACTAAGTCTTTCATAAATATTATGATATGTGTTAAATCAGTAATGATATATGTAATCAACAACAGAAGAGCTGAAATATAGTTACTAAGTATAGCCTTACAAGAAGCATCTGTGAAAGACTCCCAGGGCTGGCTTGGGTTAGTCTCTTGTTGCTAGCTGGCTTGCTGTGTTTTTTTGGCTTTCCTGTGCCTTGGTTTCCTCATCTGTGAAAGTCAGAGCTGCTGAAATGGCTACCAGGGTGTTTATATTTCTAATACTTCAAGATTCTATGAGCCACAGTTCTCTCAGCAAAAACACAAGAACCTGATTTCCACTGATGCACTATAGTATGTGCAAACCCCCCTGTGAAAAGGCAAGCTGCAGGAAACCAAACAACCAAAATACTTCAATTCAGAGCCCAGCAGGGTGAGTGGCTTATGCACCCACTACACACTGTTGGCAGCTTGGCTCAGCTGCTACCCACGTGTAATTATGTGTGGAGTATGGCAAGTCTAAAAATAGCAGTAGTTCTGTCACAGAGGTTAATATTGTCCATGGCTTTCAACTCAGCTTGTTAGGATGACAAAAGGGAGTAGCTTATAGGAACAGAAAAATGAACAGAGAAGTTTTCTAAAGGGACAAAAAGTTTAAATTTAATAAAACAACTAGTATAAATTCTTACCTGAATTTTTTCATTTCCAATATTTTAATTATATTAAAAATAGATTTTTTCAGTTTTAACAAAATAAATACCCTCTCAGTACTTGGTTCCAGACCCAAGAGCAATTACTGCTTACCTGCTAGCATGTCAATTTTATTACCCATATTATTAAAGGACATTTGAACAATGTTATGTAATTTTCCTCTGAGAGGCTTTTCTCTCTATTTGTTCTATCAGCTATAAAAAGTTTTGAATAGTGCTTCACATTTTAAGATAGGTTTATTGCGTGTGTGATGAAAATATAGGGTGATAAGGATTGCTGTAGATGCAAACAGAGAAAATGATTAAAATTAGTAGAATTTAGAGAAATAACTCATAGAATAAGATTCTGAGACTGCTGTTATAGCCACACTGGGGTCCTGTGGCCTCAGTGTGCCAGAGGCTCAGAAGTCCTCCTGTCACAAAGTTCTGATAAGCCAAGTGGTGACTGTCATTCTTAGTGCCAACAGCTCAAAATGCCAGCATCTTCCTTACATGATTTGGTAAGAGTCTGTACAACTCAGAGCCATGAACAAAGGCTAGATGAGTTCAGGTTCTTCCCAGAGAAGACAGTTAAGGGTTTCAGGAAATAAGATGATTTCTGGTCCCTTTGGTGCTAGGCTTGAATATATATATTTTGGCAACAAACTTGCAAAAAGAATATTCTTATCTCCATTCACATGAGGACAGACACTTAACTCAGTGTTAAGTGATAAAATCTGGATTCAGTCCTATGGCTCTTTGATCTCCCCATGTTGTTGTCTCTGCTGAGATACCACTTCACTAATGTTAACTAATCCTTGTCTGCTGTCTACACAGAGCAGACCTCTTGTAGCTAGTTACATCCACTTAAGCTTGCCACAGATTTTCTTTGAATGTCATACATTTTCCAAGTATAGTAGGATCCTTGGAAAGTCCTATAATCTTCCTTTTACTTAGCAACTGCTGTTAACAGTCATTTTCACATTAGGTAATACCATTCCTCCCTCTGCTTTTTTGGCTTTCTTAAAACAAAAAACAAAAACAACCCTAAACCCACAACCCCCCCAAAAAAACCCCCAAGAAAACAATTCAAAAATAGCTCCTTGCATCAACAAAAGGTTTAAAAATTTTAAAATATTGAATTACTATAATGTACTCAGTCTTGTACTAATGGATAGTTTAGTCATTCTAATTTTGTTCTGTTTTAATCTGAAAATTTGGAAAGTACTTGGGAAAAAAAAACTAAAGGGAATCAAGAACATCTGAATTAATTTTTGTGTTTTCTAAAAATCTTTAGACTTAGTATTGCTTATCACACAGGGACATCATTAAATAACAATGGTCACTTTTCTCAGGAACTGAAATGCATCTTTGGGTCTTTGAGTTAGGGATTGGAGCATCCATAGACTCCATTTTAAATTTAGCCATACTTTTATATAGAAAAAGAAATCAGCAGTTATATGCAGAGACTGGCTGAAAATGAAATATATGCACAAAAACAAATCTAGTTTTGCATTTAGTTGGAAATTCATAGCTGGTATGGGCTTTTTGTTTTTTAACCATTTTAATTAAAGTTTTTTTCCCCTCCCCAATGAGAAAATGTTCTTTGAGTGATAACTGAAAGACCAAAAGCTGCTTGAAAATTCTAAGGCTTAAAAATAAAGCTGCTTCAAAAGCTGCTGTGGATATCAAATGGCTTGGAAATTTCCTAAAAGGATTTTCTAAAGTGCCAGTAAATTTTTTTTTTCTTTTTTTCTTTCCTACTCTGGTCAAAACCCAAATCAAGTAATACAAAGGCGACTGATCCTTTAGTAGTAGCTAGAAGGCAAGAAATACACAGAGACACATACTTTTAAATTAAAATTGTACTTAAATACTTAGTCCACATAGAGTATGGGTGGAGGTTGGTCTATACCTACAATCCTAGCCTCTCAGGAGGCTGAGACGTGAGGATTACAGTTTGAAGTCAGCCTAGGCAACGAGACTCCTATCTCCAATTAACCACCAAAAAGCTGGAAATAGAGCAGTCAGTCTAGTTGCAGAGTGCTAGCCTTGAGCTAGAATCCATGCCCTGGACTCAAGCCCCAGTAATCATAGCACACACACAATGTGTACGTAATGTACAAGTGTGTATGTATGTATAATTTTTTTTTGCCAGTCCTGGGGCTTGAACTCAGGGCCTGAGCACTGTTCCTTGGGCTTTCTCTACTAGAGAAACTAGAACTATACCACGCCTTTTCTATGTATATAGTACATAGAACCTGAGTAACTTTGTGCATGCTAAGCAAGCATTCTACCACTAGGCCAAACACCTGGCTGTATGTATAATTATTCATATACATACATAAACTATCTCTTGTAGTCATATTAGAGAAAGTAAAATTTAAATAAGCCTTGTACTGCATGACTTTTAAAATTAATGCTCATGAAGCAGCATGTCGACAACCTGAAAGGGGCAGAATGAATTTGACTGAATTATGAGATCACCCACCCTGATGATGATCTACCAGGGTCTGTCTTGTTTTCTTCTCTGACCTTTTTCCTTGAAAGAGGGGCTGAGATTGTGAAAGCAGAAAGGAGGGGCCTAGCTAGATATTAGTAAGACCCTGTATGCCAGCCAACCATTTAGATAAGCATCTGCACACATGATTAAGAGAATGCTGTTTCTTGCTTGAAGTTAGTATGGTTTAGGTTATACTCAAAAGTTAGTCATGTTGGCCACTTACAATGGACTCTAACAGGAAGACAGATTGCTTGATGGGGACTGAGGGTCAAAAGTTCATCTCCAGCAAGTCCCCAGAGATGGGTCTCGTCAAGGGACCCTATACCAAGTAAGAAAGGAGCTTGGTGGATTTTCTTTGGTTTCTCCTCAAAGGTGAGATGAATTCTGAACTCCTATAATACCTAGTGCTATTACTTATCCATCCTCACAGAGTAGCATATGTATTATTTTCCTAATTTGTTCACAAATTAAAGAGGCTAGATACATAGAGTGGGCAAAAAATGGATGTCTGCAAGTGTGTTAAAAGTAAATAAATGTTGTGTATGACAAAAGCTATTGTAAGTTGAACAGACTGCTGTAATAGAAACATGAGATGGTACAAGTCATTTCTAATATGAAGCATGGAAGTTTCACAGATGTAGAATAGTGCCTGAAGAATCTGCAGTATGACATGTCTCACTCACATTAAAAACTAGTATGTTAAGAGCACAGACAGAGGAGATGGGCCTGTAACTAGAGCAGGTGGCTTAGAAACCTACATTTAAGATTGTAAAAACAGCATCACCAAAAGAATAACTATTAGTGACTGCAGAGAGGTTACCATGGCACTGCAGCCAGCTGATTTTGAAAGCTCAACCTTTCACTTTGGTTTGAGGTACAGAAAATATTCAAAGAGTAATGAAGCAACTAGATACAAAATCAAGCAGATACCTGATTTTGAATTTCTACTCCACTTACTAGACAGAATATGTTCTTAGCTATTGGAGCTTCAGTTTCCTCATCTGTATAATCAGTGGTGCTTCTACTAGAAGGCTGTTGTAGGGATTAAATGAGATGATTTATCTTAGTTTACAGCAAGAACTAGCACACAGTTATGCTACTGGCTGTTGTTACTCTTATTATCATTATTATCATTATTCCCAGAACCTACGCAGTTTACTCACCGAGGTGTGTGTCCATCACCTTTGCGCAGTATTTGCACATGGCATCCAAATCATTCAGCTGCCCTTGAAGAAAGGAAATTTGGGTTTCTAATTCTTCTTCCTAAGATGAAAAGGAAAAAAAAATCATGAATTAAAGAAATAAAATCCCCAAAGCTCTCAATGTGATCTATTTTTTTGAACCAGGGTTGAACTTTGAGCCTTTCATGCTTACTGCATTTGTTTTTATCATTTAAGCCATTATTTCAGCCCGATTTTTTGCTAGTTAACTGGAGTTAAGAGTCTTGATAACTTTTCTTCCCAAGCAGGCTTCAAACTGTGAACTTTTCATCTCCCAGTATCCTGAATACCTATGATTATAGGTGGCAATTAGTAGTGCCTAGCTGTTTGTCTTTTCAAACACCAAGTAAGAAAACAGTAAATAAACAAAAGTAAGCCCACCACTGCAATCACTAACAAAAATGGAGATGAAAAGATCTTTAAATATTCCTAAATGAATTTGAGCTGTGTGTCATGTGTAAATGTACAATCTTGCATAAAAGTACATACATATCTTCGGTAAAGATTGAACAATGCACACCATGAAGATAAATTAATTTCATTGGATCATATTTTCCAGGCAGCTGATACTGTATATTATCTGTCCTTACATTTACTTGTGAAACCCAAAATCTCTATGTAAATCAAATCTCATAATATTCTAATTATGAGAAAATGGTAATCTTTCAAAATACGAGATTTCCCAAAACATTTAGAAAAGTTTTGCCTCCACAGCCTGCAAGTAGCTGTTGTTATATTTCCTCCCTTTTTATGACATTAGAGCATTTTGTTTCTAGGAAGTACTCTGGTTAAGAATTATCTAGCAGTGACTATATATAGATTCCCTTCTTGAATACATGTTTGTTAAACATAGCAAAAACTATAACAAAAGGATAAAATCAAACAAGAGCTTTTTTCCCATATATTTTTATTATAATTAACAGAAGGATTACATTATATTCACCAGATAGAGGGTACATTACTTCACATACATTGACATCCTTTCTCACATCTTGGTCCCCATTTCCCTCCCCCTCCTCCCATCCCTCATCTTATTTCCCCCCCCCTTCCCTATCCTATTTAAAATAACAAAATATGCATATATCCAATATATCAGATAACAAGATGAAATACTGTAACAATATGAGATAACCAAGGGACAGCAAAAGAGAGATAACATAGTACATTAAGGACAACAATCACTCATTATATAGCTTTTGTTTCCATATAGTGTCATACTATATGGCCTTATATATCTAGGTTTTGTTCTACTGTAAATCTCTGCTAGGAGAGCCCAAGGTTTCTACTCATTATGACAAATGAGGGAAACCATTGAGCCTAAGTTCCTTTGAGTCTGGCTTACTTCACTTAATATGATTTTTTCTAAGTCTTTCCATTTCCTTACAAATGGGGCTACATCGTTCTTTCTGACAGCAGCATAGAATTCCACTCATCAACTGAGGAGCATCTGGATTGGTTCCATATCTTTGCTATGGTAAATAGTGCTGCAATGAACATCATTGTGTTAGTGGATTTAGTATGTTCTTGTTTCTGGTTGATTGGGTAAATGCCAAGTAGTGTAATTGCTGGGTCATAGGGGTGCTCTATGTTTAGTCATACTGCCATACTGCTTTCCATAGTGGTTGAACAAGATTGCACTGCCATCAACAGTGTAGTAGTGATCCCTCCTTGCTGCATCCCCTCAAGCATCTGTTGTTACTAGATTTCTTGATCCTGGCCATTCTAACTGGAGTGAGGTGGAATCTTAGAGTTGTTTTGATTTGCATTTCTTTTATGGCCAGAGATGTTGAGCATTTCTTCATGTGTCCATAGGCCATTCTTATTTCTTTCTTCAGAGAAGACTCTCTTTAAGTCTTTGGCCCACATTTTAATGGGATGGTTGTTTCTTTGGAGATTAGTTTTGGAGTGATTCAAATTTTTGAACTGTTGATATATTTTAGATATGAGGCCTTTGTCCTTTGTATGGTTAGTGAAGATCTTCTCCCACTCTGTAGGCTTTCTAGTTAATTTGCTAGCTATGTCCTTTGCTATATAGAAGCTCTGCAGTTTAATGCAGTCCCACTTATCCAGACTTTCTCTGACTTGTTGTGTTTCTTGGTCCTTATTAAGAAAGTTTCGACCTGTGCCAGGGAGGCCTACTGTATCTCCTATTCCTTCTTGTAAAGTTTTTAGTGTGTTTGCTTTTACCTCGAGGTCTTTGATCCTTTTGGAGTTAATCCTGGTACAGGGTAACATAGAAGGATCCAACTTTAGTCTTCTTTTTTTTTCTTTTCTTTTCTTTTTTTTTTTTTTGCCAGTCCTGGGCTTGAGCTCAGGGCCTGAGCACTGTCCTTGGACTTTCTCAAGGCTAGAACTCTTCCACTTGAGCCTCAGCACCACTTCTAGCTTTCTTCTATGTATGTGGTACCGAGGAATCGAACCTGGGTCTTCATGCATGCTAGGCAAGCACTCTACCACTAGGCCAAACTTCCGGCCCCCCAACTTTAGTTTTCTGCAGGTGCTTAACCAGTTCTGCCAGCACCACTTGTTGAAGAGGCTGTCTTTCTTCCATTCTATTTTTTTGGCTCCCTTGTCAAAGATTAGGTGGCCATAGGTCTGTGGGTTAATATCTGGGTCCTCAGTTCTATTCCATTGGTCTTCAGGCCTGTTCTTGTGCCAGTACCAAGCTGTTTTGAGAATTATAGCTCTGTAATAGAGTCTAAAGTTTGGAATTGAAATTCCTCCAGCGCTGTTCTTTCTGCTAAGAAGTGTTTTTGCTATATGGGGTCTTTTATTATTCCATATGAAATTTTGGATTGCCTCTTCTATTTCTTTAAAGAATGACATTGGGATATTGATGGGTATTGCATTGAATTTGTAGATAGCCCTTGGCAAGATTGCCATTTCCATGATCAAACAAGAGGTTTATCTTGAACAATTGTTGTTCTTAATGTACTGTTATTTCTCTTCTCCTTTGTTGCCCTTTAGTTAATCTCATATTGTTACTGTATCTGACTTTGTTACTTGGTATATTGTATATAGGAAAGGGAAGAGGGAAAACAAGGTAATTGGGAGTTGGTGGGGGAAATGGAGACAAAATCATAAGTAGGGGTATCAGTGTGAGAAGTAATGCACCTACTCTCTGGGGAATGTAACTGTAACTCCTCTATACATTACCTCGATAATAAAAAATACAATGAAAAAATGGGAAAAAATTTCCCAAGGAAATTTAGAAATTATGGGAATTTTTCTTTAGAGAAAGAGAATCATCCTCATATTTTGGGGGGTATTTTAAGCCCAGTCATCTGGAATAAAAAAAAAAAGATACTGCCAAGGCTGGAGTATGCTAGAAAAACGATTTTCCAGTCTTAGATACTTGTCCTTTCATGTAAAAATCCTGTCATAAACAATAAGGGAAGGAAACCACTGAGGCATTTTTAATAGAATGTACAATTTGTCTTGAATATGGAAATTAACAGTTGAAGAGGTTCCTTGTCAGTGTATTTCATTTTAACAATACACGTCATAGCTGCCAGAAAAACTAGCTCTTAGGAAAATGCATTGAAAGGCTTGACACAAAAAGGAGATAACAGTAGCTTTAAAACAACTTTTGTAAAACTTCCACTGCAGGACTATACAAACACTTACCATGCCTTTTATTTATATACCCTACAACATGTAGCACCTTCTCCTACCACCCTTGAATACAGGCAAATGAACAGACTACACTCTTCCTAACAACAGTGGATCTTAAAGCCAAAAGGAATGGGAATTCAGAATTTTCTGACTGTTTCACCTTTCTTTTTTGCACATTCTTGAATTCCCCTACTATATCAGGAATTTATGGGGCTAAAAGAAAGTAGGCTAAGGTTAGTTTCCAGAGCTGCCACTGTCATTTCCTTTCTCCTTGGAGGTGCTGGTTACTCGATTAACAGCGAGAGGGCTGCAGCATCAAAGGCAGCAAGGTTACACTGGACCAATTTGGGGATCACTGCAAATATTTTGAATTTCTTTTCCTACTAGAAGATACCTATGGTACTGTAAAGTACTTCAGCTAGAATGCTGCAGAAGACAGAAAAAGGGCATAGTAAAAGCACTAAAGGATGTAGGCACATGAATAAAGTTTTCACTAGCCTAGTTCAGTTCAGTTGCATCCTGACAAGTCAAGGAACGAGCGAAAGGTAGAATCAGCCAGTCCTGTCTAAACTTCCTGACTCACAACCACAGACCTACAAGGAACAAGGTGCTGTTTATACTACTGAATTTTGGAGTGCTATTTATGTAGCAGCTGAGAGCTAAAACAGCAGAGTGGAGTAACAACTAAGTTGGCACAAGACATGGGAAAATGAAGTTCTTTCTCTTTCTGGTCCTCCATGGATAAGTCACATAACTCTAGACAGTCTCTCCTAACTTGCCTGAAATTCGATATTCTGGAGAAGGTAGTCAGTGGCTTTGTTCTCAGGAACTTTACAAAGTGATAGAATAAGAAGGTTAACTTACTTAAGAGGTAAAAATGTACAAAATTCTCATAATGAAATTAGAGGCATCCCTCTGGCAGTTCAGCCCAATTCTTGCTCTCTCTACTGAATAGGTTTTTCCCCCCTTCCCTTTGTTAGAGATACAAACCTAGCCTGAATCCAGAACCTAATTGACGCTACGGTTTGGTACTGTTTTAAGAAAAGAGGGTCCAGCTGTGGCTTGTGTTTCTCTTTGTGGCTACTGACTGGGCTGCTGACAGCTTAGATTGGGCAAAGTGAACTAGGAAAGCAGTGCTTCTTAGTTTTAAAAATATCTGTTTGGTGTAAGCATTCATTTACTTTGGATAAGCAACCACTTCTTTTGAAATACAGAAGACTTTGAGAGATTTAATCTCCAGCAGTCATTCCTGCCTGAAGGGATTTATTCTTTTCTGAGTTGGGAGGGAAGTTAAGAGGACACATTTAGGAAGGCAAGTTTGGCCTGCTAAGCTTGCAATACTGACCAGCTGGAGTGGGTTGTATTCATCTAGCACTCCTGCTCTAGCTGAAGCATCCTGTTAAACACTGGAGAGGTAACTTTTTGCTTAGGATTCTAGAGGTACAACTAAAGAGCATTTAACAAGCCTAAAACCCAAGGGAATCTCAATGCAAATTGAATCTTCATATAAACACTGTAGAAAGTTCACTATAGAAAAAGAGAACAGTTGTCACTTAAATATTCATCTTCAGAAAAATCTTATACACCTGCTCCTCTGGTTGGAGGGGGCCAAGAACCTTTTCCATTTGGAAATGTGACAACCAGTACATCATCCCTCTAGAGGATGCTTAACCTAGGAACATCCCGAAACCCTCCACTAGTCATTCAGACTTTACAAATAGAAAAGCAATCACTTGGAGGCAGAAGGGTGTCCTGTCACATATTCTTTATTATGTGGTTGTAGATAAAGCCAAAAATCAAGATTCTGTGATGGCAGAAGCAAGTTTTACATTTATGCCTTAGTTTGTTCATGCTGTACTCCCAATTGAATACTTTACACATGGAAAGCTATAGTCATGTGTTTTTATTAAATGTGCTTTCCAACAAAAAAAGATCATCTACCCTGAGCTTGTGTGAATATTGGTTAGTATAGTTACTCTAATTATACTCCTTTATATGTAAACAAGACAGTTTTCCCTACATATATTGTCTCTTACTATTGGAAGAGGTTGTGGCAGGGTGTGATAGCATTTCTGGTAGTGACATCTGGGTTCAAATACCATTTTTGCTAGTTACTAGGTACATAATCTTGGACAAGTTTATTTCTTAGTCACTTATTTAATGACCCTCTATCATTTTTTTGGCTTTGATAATCAGAAATGAAGGCAATTCTGGACTCTTAGGCCGAATTCTGGACTAGGCTGAATAAAGATATCTTCACTTTTTAAACTTTGCCTTTTGAAAAGGAAATTATAGAAGCTATTTCTTCTCATTATTCAGTGGGAAAAAAATCTAGCAAACAGTTACTAGAGATTGAAGTCAAGACCTTGCACTTGCTAGGCAAATGCTCTATGACTTGAGCCATGCCTCTGGTTCTTTTGGCACTGGTTATTTGTGAAGTCCAGTCTCACTTTATGCCCAAACAAACCTAGGCTGCACTCTTCCTATGTATGACCCCCCTTGTGGCAAGGGATAAGAGTCGGTGTACTTAAGCCATTGGTCTTGTTGATGTGTTATTTTACTTATTCCTGAGTTGGGTTCGAAATCACTATCCCCTACTTCTGCCTCCCAAGTGGCTAGGATTATGGCTTTGTGCCACCTTACAAAGCCATTTGCTTGTTTTGCCTTTATTAAGTAGGTGTATAAAAAGTTTTCAATTCCATAGTGAGGTTATTGGTACAGTGTGTCTCAATTGTTCCCCCTCCAATTTTTGTTTTTAAGACAAGAGGCTCACAAAGTAGCCTTAAGTACTACCATTTCTAGCCAAAACAGCTGAGCCATTACATTTCTCAAATATTCCAATTAAAATGTCTGTAATATCGACATATTTTATATATTTTACTAAATGCTTCTATGTCTTTCTGAGGCAAGCTGATCAAGGAAAATGAGGCAGGCAGAAATATCACAAGTACTGTATTAATGAATAGTTTGATTAAAAGCACAGACTCCTCCCCTGCATCTTTTGCTTTAAGCTTTATATAGTCTTATACTCTTATAAGCTGTAACATTAGAAAAATTCCTGATCTTGTCCATTGGCCTAGCTATTCTGTGGCTGAGAGAGGATTTTTTTTTTTTTTTTTTTTGTCAAGGGACTTGAATTCTGGGCCTGGGCGCTGTCCCTGAGCTCTTCAGCTCCACCCCTTTACTCATAGTGTCACCTCCTGTTTCTAGTGGTTAATTGGAGATAAGAGTCTCACTTTAGTTCCTGGGCTAGCTTTGAACCTTGATCCTCAGATCTCAGCCTCCTGAGTAGCATGGATTACAGGCATGAGCCATCACACTGGGCAAAAGGAAATCTTAAAAAAAAAGTCATTTTCCCCAGAATGTATTCTTTAAGTGTGCAAAGAAAAAAATTTATTTCAAGGATGGATACTTGTTTTGAAGTGTCAATCCTTTGATGATAAGATGTCCAAATATCAGTGACTCAATTACAGTGAATAGGGCCCAATTGATAAAACAATGTAATATTAAGAATGGCAGAATGTACCTGGTGTTAGGTCAAAGGGACATATTTATACTAAGGTAAATTTGAGCCAAGCCCCAACCTGTACTTTTTCATCATAAATACCTGTGATGCTGTAGTACTCATTGTACCTGTTATCAGATGCGTCCACACATATGACTGGTCACTTACTACCCTGCTTTGCTGGTCACCTACTACCCTGCTTTGCCTTATAAACTTAAGTGGTTTCTACCTTGATTTGTCCTAATCTTTTTTGGGACATCACAAACTCAGTACCCACAGGCTAAGCAGTTGTTCTGTTGGATAACTCCTCCCTGGAATGTCACCATTAAAAGTTCTTTGGTGACTGACAAGACTAGCATTGTCAATTCTGATAAAGTTTCCACTATTTCTCACCTAAAAAATAGCACAAGCCTTTTTTTTTTTTTGGTCAGTCCTGGGGCCTGAACTCAGGGCTTGAACACTGTCCTTGGGCTTTCCTAAAGGATAGGGCTCTACCACTCAAGCCATAGCACCACTTCTGGCTTTTCTATGTATGTGGTACCGAGAAATTGAACCCAGGTCTTTGTACGTGCTATGCAAGCTCTCTACCAGTAGGCAAAACTCCTGGCCCCGAGGGCAAGTTTTTATAGTGAACTATTCACTTAATTGTCAGTGTCTTCAACAAAAATATTAATTTGCAGTGTGGTAGATCTGTGAGAAATACTAGAATAAATGAGACCCAGGCCTCTAACCACTACGTTTGCAGGATAGCATTCTCTATCTCTAAAATGAAAAAAGGATTTAAGAGTTTTCTGGGAAAGAGGGGTGAGTGGGCATTTGTGAAGCTGAGAAGATAGATGGAAATGGTCAAAGTTCTGAGAAGTGTTGAAACAACAGTGGATTGGAAGAAATGGTAAGGAGGGACATTTTAGGGGCCATTAAACAGGGAGTGGAGGAAGCCAAGTGTGGTGCATGGACAAAGGAACAGCCAGAACTGAGTTCAGGCAGAAAGTCTTTCATTTCATTCTCACTTCAGGTATCTATGTTTGGGTGTCAGGGTTTGACCTTTACACTACTTATAGATTATAATGGCATTTTGGGAGTAAAGTGAGGCAGGAAGGGCAATGTGGTGTAGAGCTCTGTTCAGCTTGTAAGTCAGTACCCTCAGATCACAGGAGAAACAGACAAGAAGAATGGCACTGATTGCAGGCTAAGTATAGCAACCAGAAGACAGGAAAGACACCCAGTCTTGCTTGAGCAGATGGGTGAACAAGAAGTGGGAAGTAAAGGAAATGGAAAGTCTTGAGAAGTAGGAAGACCACGCATGTTCTGAGGAAGCTGTGGTCTACACAAGGGCAAAACACACACGGCGTGAAGGAAATCCAAGCCAGAGAAACATATGGTAAGAGCAGAGGAAGACACCATCATTGAAAACAGAAGGGGAGCAAAAAGGACTCTTCAGGGAGCATGAATTAAATGGTATAGGTGTATAAAATAGCACAGCTTAGTGAAGAACAAGCTGGAATAAGAATCACAACCCTAGAAATCAACACATACTGGTCCTGCCACTTATTTCTGTAACCTATACTTTCTATATCAGGATTGTTGAAAGCTTAAATTACATGAGATTTTTCAGATAAACTATGGCATGCTAAAAAGCATTTTACAAATGGTAATTCTGTTATTGTTTTTAGATTAGACCCTCACCATACACAAAACTTATTCCAAGTATCCTTTTATGATGGAGGCCCTGTACTCCATTCTCATCCTAAGGAGACCCCACACTTTGCATATTATCTTCAGGTGTAGGGAACTCAGTTAACTATTATCCTTAGTTTGGAAAAAAAAACCCACACCCAAGTATCATGAGTCATATTTCTTATACTCACTGGTGCAGGAGAGTAGGATCCTCAGATTGGGGGCAGAGTTTGAGGAAAAAAAGGATCATAAGCAAATATTACGCTTTAATTACATAGAAGGAGGAATGGAATACCCACATACACACCTGGGCCCAGGGGAAGTTATGTCACAGTCTTTCGGAAAGCACAATGGGATACACAGAAGTGAATTTGGTGGGATCAAGTCATGTGGCATCAAGTGAACCCATGGGACACAATGGGACACAAAGGCCATAGTCTTTATCATAATGTTGGTACACATGGTTAGACTCTGGGTGGGCCATTCCTTTCCTCAGGCCCCAGGAGAAGGGGAAGGCACAAAAAGATAGGAGGCATCTTACTCTGGGCTCTTGAGATAGTAGAGATCTGATGATACCCAAAAAAACCCTCCTTATCTCAAAACCTCAATGTATATCTGATTGCCAGTCCCTTAAAAAAAAAAAGGCTGCACTGGAATATAGCTGGAGTACTAACTTGGAGATGGAAGAAATAACTGCCAGAGGGGAGTATCAGCTATATGGTTAGAGGTTTGGCATGTAGAAACTTACTTTGACTGTACATACTCTCACTGGCCAGAACCCACATCTAAATATTCTTAAGCTTCAATAAGCACAGGCTTATTGAATCATTTGATTGTGCCACCCGTTCTTACAAGATCTTAAGCAGATTAAGGCAAAACCTATGGAGTGTTCTAAGGTTATTTTGTTTTTTTTTATTTATTTTTATTTTTTGCCAGTCCTGGGCTTGAGCTCAGGGTATGAGCCCTGTCCTTGGACTTTCTCAAGGCAAGAGCTCTACCACTTGAGCCTCAGCACCACTTCCAGCTTTTTTCTATGTATGTGGTACCAGGAATTGAACCCGGGTCTTTATGCATGCTAAGCAAGCACTCTATCACTAGGCCAAACTCCCGGCCCATCTAAGGTTATTTTAATATGCTAAAGTGGAGCCAATTTTTGCTGCCAATATTGTTTTAAGAAATATTCTGCTTGGCCTGTTTAAGATATTCTACATGCTGCCCAGCTCTCCTATGTTCTCTGCCACTTGATTTTTGATTTTGTAGCACAGGCAATATAGCTTCTTCCATCAGTCTTTCTAAGAGACTAGCCTATTGGTCATTAGTCAAAAGCTTATTATATATTTCAAGAGAGATTTCTTCATGTTTTAAGAATCCACAAAGGATGTCAGGCACTGGGGCTCATACCTGTAATCCTAGCTACTCAAGAGGCTGAGATTAGAGGATTTCAGTTCAAAACCAGCACAAGCAGGAAAGTGCAAGAGACTTAAATCTCATGTAAACTACTAAGAAAAAGCCACAAGTGATGCTGTGGCTTAAGTGGGAACGCAAAGAGGCCTAGGGACAGTGCCTACGTTCTGAATTCAGGCCCCAAGACTGTAAAAACAATAAAAGAAAAAAATAAAAAAATAAAAAATAAAAGGATGGCCCCAAAATATATGGCTTTTCTCCTCTGGATGTTGGTTTTTGGACAGTGTTATTTATTCTGCTTTTAAAGTGTGGAAGAACTATTCTCAGCAGGCTGAGAACAAGAACTCGAGTCCTTGGAAGTAACTCATGAGTTTCTAAATTAGTCATTCTAAAACAGCTATACCTGGGAAACTAAATAATTGCCAATGACCAGGCCTCACAATTGAGATTATCATTTGGCATTTCTGTTGCCTGTATTGCTATATAGTATAGTGGACTTATTTGTTATCAGAATCTGCTTGAATCAAAATTTCTATTACATGTAGCTTAAAAGCATCCTAAATAGGAATAATCTCTTGAGTAAAATGCAAGGTTCAGCATTTGAATATTTTCACACTAGAACAGCTCGTGAATTTGAATCTTAATTCCTGGGTCAAATATTAAGTGTGTCTATTTTCTTGACCATCTGTCTAACCTTGAATGCTCATCCCCTATTTCTTTTTCAGTGCTGGGAATCACACCCAGGGTAGCCTTGTAATACTAGTTAAGCCCTCCACAGTGAGGTACAATCCTCACATTAAACCTAATTCTGAAGATTTTCATCAAAAATGTTCAAGGCTGGGTGTGGAAGAGGGCGATCTTAACACATGAATGGTGGAGGCAGATGGAGCTCAAGTTTGGGACAACATGAGCTACAAAAAATAAGATATTAGTAGCTCGCCGGGAGTTTGGCCTAGTGGTAGCGTTCTTGCCTAGCATGCACGAAGACCCAGGTTCGATTCCTCGGTACCACACACATAGAAAAAAACCAGAAATGGTGCTGAGGCTCAAGTGGTAGAGCTCTAGCCTTGAGAAAGTCCAAGGACAGTGCTCAGCCCCGAGCTCAAGCCCAAGACTGGCAAAAAAAAAAAAAAAAGGTATTAGTAGCTTCAACAATGGATATTAAAGTTTTCTTTTTATTGAAATCTAGACTTGAATTTAAGTTTTCTATAAGTGTTAGCTTCATACAAATGATGGTTTTTTTCATTTTTATTTCTTCAATTTTATTTTTCAAAAGTACTTTTTTTGTATTTTGTGGAATATGCTGCGATTAAGAGTTGTACATCGAGTATACACATATCCTTTAAATTGAAACTGGGTTTAATGCCTAGCTTCCACACTGAGAACATTTTTATGTAATTGCTCAGTGTTTCTCACTGTTTACTATTTGAGTATTGTTTTCGTACGAATTATCCTTCATGTTTAGGGCTTTGTGATAGCTGGTGTACATATATTAGAGCCCATGATAATTTATAAGGTCCTTACTTGTTTAGGAAACCCTTTAGATATCCCAAGGAACATATGGAAGGATTCGAGTAAATGTGACAAACTATCTTCTCTTTGAGATGGTCTTTAGGAATAAAAACTGGATATAGGCCAACAGGTCGAAGTGATAATCTTAGTGGTGATGCTAATGCTGATATGTAAGGCCCTTTGAGCTACAAGGAGAAGGTATGACCTGCATGTGAGTTTACCCAAAGAAGCCAAGTAAGAAAGAGAACAAAAAATATAAATACCCAGGGTGAATGAACAAACAAAAAAGGGGAGTAGGAGCACAGGTCTAGGAACCAGTTTAATCTGTGGTCAATAAATGAATGGTGTAGATTGGGCGGGGAGAGAAGACAAGGAAGCTTCTACTTTCACAACTGCTTTTCAAGAAAAGCAGATTCTTTGGGCTGGAAATGTGGATTACTGGTAGGTTGCTTGCTTAGCATGCATGAAGCCCTGGGTTTGATTCCTCAGTATTACAAAAAGTGAAGAAAACCAGAAGTGGTGCTGTGGCTCATTTGGTAGAACGCTAGCCTTGAACTTCAAAAGAAGCTCAGGGACAGTGTACCCAGGCCCTCAGTTCAAGTTCCATGACTGGCAAGAAAAAAAAAAAGGCAGTTTTTACAACTTTCTTTATTCTTTGCTCTCTTGTTTACAAATGAATACTATAACTTTCTACGGTTTATTATAAGTCAAACCTGTTTTTGACTTAATACAAATATTGTATTTGGAGTTGTTAATAGTTATTCCTGTCTATTGATCATAGTTACAAAAATGCTTGGAAAGTGGTATGTAGATTGGAGATGATAATGCTATCAATAAGAGCTAAACATAAAAACACTATGTAAGAACTGGTAAATATCCTGAGGGAAGTTATTATGGATGTTTTAGGAATCAGATTATTTCATTGTGATCTATATTGAAGGCATTTAAAATCTTTCAGTCATATGGTAATGTCCATATGACTGAAAGCCTAGAAGAGCTTAGATTTTTTTTTAAGTTACCTGAGACATTATTCATGAGCAACTGTATGTCATAAGCAATTGTTCCATATTACCAAGGGGTCAAGCTTATGTGAGTCAATCCATTAGTCTAATCAAATACAACTGTGATAACATTAATCAAATGAATTTATACTGACAGATATGCTTGTAAAGAGGAATAATAAAGCATGATTGAGGATTTCTTAAGTCAAAGTCACTATTCTCACTATTATTCCTGTGTTCTAATGAATTTTGTTTTTAACATTTTCTTAGTTCCATCCAAGGTTTTAATTTTATTATTAACATTAGAAGATAGATCCTAAATTTTCCTGCAGTTAGCTGTTCACTAACAACTTTGACAACTTAAACTAGGAAAAGTCACCCCCTTCAATGCAAGACTTGTGTAATGGGTATTTCCATTACCCAGAGAAGGAAGTGCTCTTCCTCAAGGCAGCCCTAGAGCAAGACCTACATATGCTGCTTAATGAATACAGCCTGGGTGGGTTTTGGTGTTCACCTGCCCTTTTCTCCCAGGCTTTGTATGTGACACTCCCGGTATTTACTTAAGCCTACCATATAAATACATGGGCTACACATGGGCTTCTTTGAGAAGTTAGAAAGTAAAAAGCTACCAGCAGTTCTGGTAAATGTGCCCAACCTTTGGAATGAACCTTTGAATATAGAAGTTTAGCTCACATAAGAGTGTAATCTAAAAAGTTATGTTTGCTGTAGGTTTCAGGGAAAAAGTGAAAACAATCTTCCTACCATCTCCCTATTCCTTCAAGAGGCCTAGAATTCCTTTCCAGGAACAAAAACATTGTAGATTAAAAACATAATATCCCAGGAAAGTTAATGCAGGTGTTTTAATAGTACATGGGATTTGAAATCAGGAAGATGTTGCATAGGAGAGGGTGCTCATGCCATTGTGGGGGAAATAAGGAGACATCATAGGCTCTAGAATCTGTCCTCTGACTAGCTTCTATCTGCACAAGACAATCCACAGTTCCATTTTCTTTTCTACTGTGCACATGTGCACTTTAGGGCACAAATAACTGTCCTCAAGGTAATGTGGCACTGAAAAAATACATAAACATCAAGTTTATAGAAAGGTCATCAGAAGGAAGTAAATGTTATCAATGGCACATTTAACTTAGCATGACTCAACCCCATGGCAATATCTAGTCAGGCATTGTAAATATATCTAATTGCTTCACTTGAATTTTCCTCACACCATTGTCTGTGCCTCCAAGGCAATGTTGAGCATGTGTACAATCTGGCATTTTTGTGTCTTTCCAGAGATGATGGAGATGAAGCCAAATGATAGAAGGCAGCACGGTGTAATGGAATGAGTTTTTCACCCCAAAGGGCACAATACTACAAAAAAACCATTCTAGTCAAAATTAGTACTTCATGTGATTCTGCTTTCATAGATGTCTTGCATTTTTGGTTTAAAAACAATTTATTGGTTGGAAAATACATTTATAAAAGCTAAATAAAAGTGTTATAGCATTATTAAAGTATATGTCCCTAAGATAATTTGTTGCCAAAATGGTTAAATTTTTCAGTGATCTGTGATTTACTTAAAAAACAAAAAAATCCCAAAACGTTGGACAGTCCATGCATTTTTTTTTTCAGTGCAAAAAAGCCCCAATGTTTGACAAGAAATGTATTCACTACCTTATGTAACCCCTCTGTATAATCACCTTGACATTAAAATTAAAAAGCCTGGAAAATATTTTGAATAATATTCATTATTATTTCTTATTTTATCTGATGTTTTTATAACTCTTATTCATATTTTGAACTTTAAGAGAATGAAAGAATTTCTGTTTGAAATGCAATGTAGTGCTGGACGCAGTGGCTCATGCCTATAATCCTAGCTACTCAGGAGGCTGGGATCTGAGGACTGCAGTTCAAAGCCAGCCCAGGCACTAAAGATCATGAGATCCTTATCTCCAAGTAACAATTAGAAAATTGGAAGTGGGGCATAGGCTAAAGGGGTAGGGCGGTAGCCTTGAACTAAAGAGCTCAAGGACAGGGGCAGGCTTAGAGTTCAAGCCCCACGACTGACCAAAAAAAAAAAAAAGAAAGACAATAGAGTATTGTAAAACAGTGGAAGAGTTGAAGATAAAATTGAAATAGAAGATAATAGCAAAATGTATAAACTTCATATTGAAATAGTTAGAAAATGATGTTAAGTTGGCTTGAAATGTATACAAAGAATTTTATATAGCAACAGTGAAAACATAATTTTTATAGCTTAAAAATATATTTAATATATTTAAAAGTATATTCAATTTTGAAGAAATAGTCAAAACCTGTTTTATTTCAAATCATAATCCCTTCACTGGTACAATAGTTCCTAAATTTTTTAGGAAAAATAACAAATTAGTTTGTGAGGTTGTGAGGCCTGCATTATGGTCTAATGCCATCTCTCTTCACAGTCCTGCCTCCTCCTCTTTTCTTTCCATGGTGCTAGTCCCCAACACACTTTTTGGACTCCATCTCGGTACCTGCTTCCTAAGAGCCAGACATGTAGTGAGTGGTGGTGGGAATTGGGCCCTGAGCATGATAGATTTAGACAAAATCATATCTAGATTAAAAAAAAAGGAGGGGGTATTTGAGAAATTCAGCTTACTTGAAACTGCTTCTGCTTTTGCATTTTACAGATTATTTACTAACATATTACTTTCATTATGATAAAATACTTCTACTAAAATACTGTTTTAGTTCATAGAAGAGTTGAGAGTATTTTAAAGCCAGGCACTTAGGAAAGCTCTTATAAATGTAGCTCACTAGTGCTACATTAAAGGATAAAAACTATCTTAAATACTTACAGATTCTTTTCTTCCCATAGTTTTGCTGTGTGAGCGGGAACGAGAGATGTTGCTAAAAAAGGAATCTTTTTTGGTAGCAGATGCAGGTGGTGAGCCAGTGAATTCTTTTCCCCCAGGTAAACTCTCAATGCTTGGAGATGAACTGATGTTTTTAGAACTTTGTCCTGTAAAGAAAATTGAGAAGCAATAATAAAACACCAGATTTTTTCACAAAGGCATTGAATATACTAGGTTTAATAATTAACCAACTATTATATTAGCTTGGTTATACTTGCAATATATTCTTTTTTTTATAATTTTATATTG
Source organism: Megascapheus bottae (assembly GCF_031878675.1). Lineage (NCBI taxonomy): Eukaryota > Metazoa > Chordata > Mammalia > Rodentia > Geomyidae > Megascapheus > Megascapheus bottae. Next base: position 19,319,118 of record NC_143510.1, read on the forward strand.
TGATTAATAGAAGAGTTACATTATATTCACCAGATAGAAGGTGCATAACTTCACAAACATTGATACCCTTTCTTATGACATGGTCCTCATTTACCTCCCACCCTCCCCCTGCTTATCTTGATTTCCCCCCTTCCCTAACCGATTTCAAAAAACCAATTAAGTATATATAAAATATATCAGATAACAAGGTGAAACATTGTAACAATATGAGATAACCAAGGGATGGCAAAAAAGATGAGCGATAACATAGTAAATTAAGGACAACAGTCACTCATTATATAGCTTTTGTTTCCTTATCCTGGAGATCCTTACATTTAGTGTCATACTATTTGGCCTAATGTCTCTAGATTTTGTTCTATTGTAAATCTCTGCTAGGAGAGCCCAAGGTTTTTACTGATTATGACAAATGAGGGAGACTATTGGGCCTACGTTCCTTTGAGTCTGGCTTACTTCACTTAATATGATTTTTTTCTAAGTCTTTCCATTTCCTTACAAATGGGGCTATGTCATTCTTTCTGACAGCAGCTTAGAATTCCATTGTGTATGAATACCACATCTTGTTGATCCACTCATCAACTGAGGGTCATCTGGGTTGGTTCCATATCTTTCCATATCTTTGCTATGGTAAATAGTGCTGCAATGAACATCGTTGTGCTAGTGGATTTAGTATGTCCTTGTTTCTGGACAATTGGGTAAATGCCTAGTAGTGGAATTGCTGGGTCATAGGGGAGTTCTATGTTTAGTCTTTTGAGGAACTGCCATACTGCTTTCCATAGTAGTTGAACGAGTTTGCACTCCCACCAACAGTGTAGTAGTGATCCCTCCTGGCTGCATCCCCTCTAGCATCTGTTGTTATTAGATTTTTTGATCCTGGCCATTCTAACTAGAGTGAGGTGGAATCTTAAGAGAGTTGTTTTGATTTGCATTTCTTTTATGACCAGAGATGTGTCTATAGGCACTTTTGTTTCTTCTTCAGAGAAGACTCTCTTTAAGTCTTTGGCCCATCTTTTAATGGGATGCTTGTTACTTTGGAGATTAGTTTTGGGTGATTCAATTTTTTGAGCTGTTGATATATTTTAGATATGAGGCCTTTGTTGCAACATATTCTTTAGAGTATTTAAATTGTGCATATTATGTAATAGAATATTGATTTTTTTTAAAAAAATGAAGCAACAGTATAGATCACACTTAAAAAAACCTAAAACCCATTTTCCTCAAATTAGTGATTAAATGCATGAATCTCCCTTAATGGAATCATTCTTTAATTATAGAAACAGAACTTACTATACTATGTATTAGAAAGATTAAGATTTTAAAAATACACAACTTTTGCAAAAATGATTCAGAAGTCTCTTTTCCTTAACTGTTACATAGATACATGGCAAGCCCAACCTACTAAAAAAAAATCTAGGAATAAATTATATGCTGGCTCTTAGGGCCTCTTGTGCTTATTGGCTGGTGCTCTACAATATGAACCAGGCCTCCCTGAAGCCAGTTTTCAATTGGATGAAGCTCTTCCTAAATTCTGGAAAACTGTGTGTGTGTGTGTGTGTGTGTGTGTGTGTGTGTGTGTGTGTGTGTGTGTGTGAGAGAGAGAGAGAGAGAGAGAAAGAGAGAGAGAGAGAGAGAGAGAGAGAGAGAGAGAGAGAGAGAGAGAGAGAGAGAGAGGGGCAGGGGGGAGGGAGAGGGGGAGGGACAGGGAGAGGGAGAGAGGGTTTAGGAAGATATTCAGGTGAATACAGTTGGACATAATAAACATAGGCTCCATGGTTTCTCTTATTTGTAATAATTACTCCATGTCTAGGATGTTCCTAGATTTCCTCAAAAGCTATGTACATATATACAGGATGAGGCTAAGTGAAATGAACTCCAGGATATGGAAACAAGAGGTTTGTCTTTGTGATTGTTCTTAATGTACTATGTGAAGTTACTTCTTTTCTCTTTTCCCCCCCTTATTGTTTATGTCACATTGTTACTGTAGCTGACTTCGGTACCTGGTATATTGCTTGTTTGAAATAGGGAAGAGGAAAAACAACATGATTGGAAGGGGGTGGGGAAAGGAAAAGTGATAGAAAAATGTGGGAAGAAGTATCAATGCTAAAGAAGTAATGTACCCACTACCTGATGAATGTAACTATAACCCCGACACTGAAATACAATTTAGAAACGACATTTATTTTAAATCTACGATTTTCCTTTCATGAATTTTTCATTCTCCTATGAATTCTACTTTTCGGTATTTGGAGGTGGTGGAAGGTATAGGTAAAAAAAATAGTTTTTGCTCAACTTCAGATTTCAAATTCCTTTAAAACTTCATAGAATAGAGGATACTTAAGATGCCAAAGTATTTTGCTTGATAAGAATAAGGCTCACAAAATGAAATGAAGACATGACATCCCTTTCCCTTGTAAAGATTGTGTCACATATAAGATTGTTGCTGGTCGTAGGAACTTTTTTTTTTTGGTGAAGAATACAGATTATTTTATTCAAAATACTTTTTACTTGTATACTTATGTTCATAGAGTACTTTGATCCTTTAGCAGTTTATGTTCTTATAGAATCCTAATGATAACCTCAGGCCTATAACTTTTTAAAATTTTATTTTATTTTTTATTGTCGGGATAATGTATAGAGAAGGGTTACGGTTACCTTCACCAGATAGGTATATTACTTCTCACACAAATACACTCCTTCCTTCTTATGTTATTGTCCCCATTTCTTCTCCCACCGCCTCCCAATCATCTTGTTTTTTCCCCTTCCCTTTCCTATCTCAAATAAACAAATAAACAGATATACAATATTCTAGGTAACAAAGTCAGATACAGTAACAATATGAGATTAACCAAAGGGCAACAAAAGAGCAGAGAAATAACAACAATCACACAAGATAAAGCTCTTGTTTCTATATCATAGAGATCCTTTCATTTAGTTTCATCCTATATGACCTTATGTACCTAGGTTTTGAGCTATTGTAATCTTCTGCTAGAAAAGTCCTAGATGTGTACTAATTATTACACATGAGAGAAACAAATGAGCCTATGTTCCTTTGGGTCTGGCTTATTTCACTTAATGTGATTTTTTTTCCAAGTTTTTCCATTTCCTTACATATGGGGTGATGTCATTCTTCCTGATGGCAGTATAGAATTCCATTGTGCGTTAAGTACCACATCTTCATGATCCAATCATCTACTAAGGGGCATCTGGGTTGGTCCCATATCTTTGCTATGGTAAATAATGCTGCAGTGAACATTGTTGAGCTAGTGGCTTTAGTGTGACCTTGTTTTTCTGGACATTTGGATAAATGCCAAGGAGTGGAATTGCTGGGTCACAGGGGAGCTCTATGTTTAGTCTTTTGAGGAATCACCATACTGTTTTCCACAGTGGTTGAATGAGTTTACACTCCCACCAACAGTGTAGTAGCAATCCCTTCTGAGCCACATCCCTACCAGCATCTGTTACTAGATTTTTTGATCACGGTCATTCTAACTGGAGTGAGGTTGAATCTAAAAGTTGTTTTGATTTGGCCATTGCATTTCTTTTACAGCCAGAGCATTTCTTCATGTGTCTATAGACGGTTCTTATTTCTTCTTCAGAGAAGACTCTCTTTAAGTCTTTGGCCCATCTTTTAATGGGATGGTTGAAGCGGCTTGTCTTTCTTCCATTCTTGTTTTTTTTTTTTTTTTTTTTGGCTCCCTTATCAAAGATTAGGTGCAGTCCTGTAACTTCTTATCAGTCTTTGTCTCTCAGTGGTGGGTAGAAACTTTTAAAAAGCATCGTTACAATTTGGGGTTCCTGGTGTACTTTTTTGTTTATTCCTAAGGATTTCTACTTCTTGGATCAGGTGCTGGTGGCTCACACCTATAATGCTAGCTATTCAGGAGGCTGAGACCTGCCAACCATAGGCAGGAAAGTGTGAGACTCAGCTCCATTTAATCAGCAGAAAGCCAAGAGTGGATCTGTGGCACAAGTAGTAAAGCACTAGCTTTAAGCCCCAAACTCAGGAACCTGAGTTCAAGCCTCAAAAAAAAGGCAACCCCCAAAAAAACAACAGCAACAGAAACCCTACCACTTATCCTTATAATTTCTGTGCCCTTAGGCTCAAGAGTCTATGGATGTATGTTATATCAATGGCAAGAGACTTCGCAGGTCTGAATTAAGATTAATACTCATGACATAGAAGACCTTGTTAGGGTTATTAGGATTTGACCAGTCTAATCAGGAATCCTTAAGGTAGAAAAGGAATACAGAACAATGTATCAAAGAGGTGTGATTGAGAAGCAAAGGAGACAGTTAACACATAAGAGGACTTAATCTGGCACGACAGGCTTTGTAGATAGTCAGGTCCAGAGAAAAGGGCTTTCTGGAAGCTAGAAAGCAAATATGAACCTTAGAGGCTACAGTTACAAGAGCACTTGGTTCCAGTTTTCAACTTGATAAATTGTAAACAGTTGTCTCATATAATTAAGAACCCTCCCCACCCTTTCCTTCTGCATCTTTAGCGATAATTCTGTAGTTGGAAGTAGACCACTGATTTTTAAAGAATGCCCTTTTGGTTTCACTGACATAAATCTGTCTTGACAATAATCTGTGTTGAAAATCTCTTTTATCCTCATATATTTTCTTGGATGTCTTTTAGTTTTCCTTTTCTATTTTCCTGAATTATTTTTTCGGGGGGGGGGAGGGGAGAGTCATGGTGCTTGAACTGGGCCTGGGCATTGTCCCTGAGTTCTTCAGCTCAAGACTAACGTCTCTACACTTTGAGCCTAAGCTCCACTTCCCATTTTTTAGAGTCTCACATTCTTTAGTGCCCGGGCTGGCTTTGAACCTTGATCCTCAGATCTCAGCCTCCTGAATAGCTAAGATTACAGGCATGAGCCACAGTGCCTGGCTATCTTTCTGAATTCTACCAATTTTATTTTCTAATAATCGTATTTCCTCCACGCATCATTTTATCTCAGTCTTACCAGGTTTTGGTATTTGGAATAGGATTAATCTTTATTAGAAATTGTCAGACTTCTAAAATACTTGTTTTAAAAACTACCTTATTTTAAGAATTTTTTAGAAAATCAGCCTTACATTTATAAGAGGTGGAGGAGTGTATAAAATAGATACTTATGAGTGGGGAGGGAAGTGGGTCTGAGGATAGATCTTTAAATGTTCTTTTCATGTTTTCATTTGAAAGCTAGGTTGATTAAGAATCTTTAGTTCAAAACAACTGTCCCATAGACTGAAAAACTCCAATATTCAGGCACTCAGTCTTAATAGTAAGTTTGATGTCTAGTTTGTGATTATTGTATAAGCAACCGTGTGTGTGTGTGTGTGTGTGTGTGTGTGTGTGTGTGTGTGTGTGTGTGTTGCCCTCTTTTGAGCCCATCTGAGCGCTTTCCCTCCTGCTTCTTGAAGTTGTGTATGCTTTCTAGGAATGATCTTTTTTTCATGATGCTTGCCTGATTAATTTCTCTATACCAGTCTTTAAAAAATTATCTATTATGAGGATTGTTTATTAACCCTTTGATGATCACTTTCTACTAATCTCTAAAACTCTCAACATTTGGCATTATAGTTTAAATCTCAAGTTCCCAGTAGAATCACTTAAATTTTGTTACTCTCTTATAGAAATAATTATGTGGACTCTCATAACTTCTTCATTTAGTTCTAAAATGAAAAAGCTCTCAACAATTTTGTGTATCAAGTCTTTTAAAAACATTTTATCTTTAAGTACTTGTACAAACTGATTCAACAAATATAACCCCTTTTTATCATTCTCTCCCATCCCTCCCAGCTCCCCTCCCAGCCAAACTCCTTCCCCTCAATTTTCATAGTTTCAGTAGATATGCATTCAATATTATTACTTTTTCCCCTCCCGAGGCTGAGATCTGAGTATCAAGGTTGTTCTCTTTGTTTAACTATCTCCCCATGCCCCTATTTCTTATTGAATATTATGTAATTTTGCTTTGAATATTTTCTGAAATCTCTGTCCTTCATATCATTACCTCCCAAGTATTTGGGATTACAGGCATGCCTGCCTTAATAATCTTTTCACAAAAAAGGTTAATTAAGTTCCTTGGGTTACACAAGGCAGTGATGCAGCTAATTTCAAACCTATGCTCAACTCCAGACCTCATGTTCAGCTTTGTCAAATTGCCACCTGGCCTATACACTACAGCAACTAAAATTATAATATTTGATATTACATAATTCAGAAAACTGAAAGTGGAGCTGTAGCTCAAATGGTAGAGTAGTATCCTTGAGCTGAAGAGCTCCAGGATAGCGCCCAGGCCCACAGTTCAAGCCCTACAGCCAACTAAAAAGAAAAGTTTATTAGGAAAGGAATACAATTTCAGTAGCCTGAAAAGTGGCCCACATCTAGGTGCTAACGACCATCTTGTCTTTTCTGCTTCCTGTTTTTGTTGACTTGACCGCCTCTTTGTACTAGCAATTTTTTATTTGTCATTTCACTGGGACATTAGTGCTATGCTTAAGGATACTTATGTTAAGAAATCTAAACTAATTTTAACGGCTCATGCCCGTAATCCTAGCTATTCAGAAGGCTGAGATCTGAGAATCATGGTTGAAAGCCAACAGGGGCACTAAAGCCCATGACACTCTTATCTCTAACTAACCACCAAAAAGCTGGAAGTGGTGCTGTGGCTCAAGGGTTAGGGCAGTAGCCTTGAGTTGAAGAGCTCAGTGACAACACTTAGGCCCAGAATTCAAGTCCCATGACTGATCAAAAAAGAAAGAAGAAATCTAAACTAATTTTAAATCCATAGGAGTAAATTGTCAAAAACAAATTTTGATATGACATTTTTCCTTTTTCAGTCCTGGGGTTTGAACTCCAGGCCTGGGCACTGTCCTTGGGCTTTCTCAAGGCTAGCGTTATACCACTTGACCCACAGCACCACTTCCAGATTTTTCTGTGTATGTGGTACTGAGAAATTGACTCCGGGGCTTCATGCGTGCTAGGCAAGCACTCTACCACTAAGGCCATGCTCCGGCCATATATGACATGTTTTTGAGGCTGCAACCTATCCTGAATGATAAGACAACTTTCTAATACTTTTCTAAAAATTACTTACTGATCTAAATCAGGGAACCTCACTTTATAATCAGTTTTTCCTTAAAAAATTAAAACTACTGTGTTACACAATGAAAAGATAACATTGATTATATAGTCTTTAATGAAATTTATCTAAGAATTATTAGACATGCTGATTCCATTTCTACAGATTTACTTTATGACTTACAAAATAGATACTTGGGAATACTTAAACAATAGTAAGTATCTTCTGCAATACTGTAGAAGAGACTATAAGAGGCTTGACATCTCTGTCAACTTTTAATATTTAGCAACTTTTAATGTTCAGCATGGGTAAGGAATGTTTTGTTGCAGTTCGGTTTACATCTACTTTTGCTTGCTTTTTGACACCCTTCTGGAAAACAAGAGTGACCTCCTCTAAATCAGGGCAGGTGTCATCTCACGGTCTCATTATTGTTAGTCATTACAGATTGAGAGCTCTTCATTTGGAACAGTTCTCTGAGAACTGTGCATACATTCTCTGTCAGTGTGAGAACCTTGGGGATTCTGAACAGGGTCTACAGAAAAAGTGCTGGTTCCCCACTGTACAGTCTTAACTGGCTTATGTAAAGCAAAAGAAGCCCAAGAGAGTTGGTAAAGTGAGGGAAGTGGGGGGCAAAGGGAGAAGCAAGGGGCTACTACTCACTAATACTTAATTAATAAATGATTCTACCTAATGTCTGTTAATGTGGAATAGATTACATACAGTACTTAATACCACTATAAAATTGTACTATGTGAGTACTATAAGGAAATCATGATATGAATCTTAATACTACATTGGTATCATTTACTCTAGATTTGAATGGAAGACTCAGTTAAACAGAGGCCTTGACTAACAGAGACATCCTCTATTTGGCTATCTCATCTAAAAGGCTATAATAAAATAAAATATCTAAATATTAAGGTTGCTGCATTTGTAAGATTCATAGAAGTACTGAAAATACATTACTACCTTTTGTATTTCATTATAAACCATTTCTTCTACATTTTGAACACATGAATATATTAAGGTTCTCCTATTGTAAACCACTGCTAGTTACTATAAATGGAAATTAACATATTTTATGAAGATAATTTATAGTATGAAGGCTATATGTACAAAATGATTTTGAAATTTTTTTTTAATTTTTAAGGTCAAACATGGATAATCATAACATGTAAATTGTTTGATCTCAGAATTACTCAAATGTCTGAGTGCCTTTGCAACAAAAAGAGCAACTTTCTGTCAGCTAACTGACAAAGTTTAATGTTAACATAACCACAAATATTTAATGTTAACATAACCACAAATATAAGTTGAATTGTATTTTTCAAGGAAAGAAGCTTGTGCATTCTTAATATAAATTAACATCACTGAGGTATGACTTGAGAGTTTTTTGTTTTGCACAACAGTGCCCCTCAGTGGCAAAACAATGGCAGTGGAATGATATATGGTATGAATGAATGGAGATGGGCCCTGGAAGACTGGACTTTTGGAGGAACAATGAAAATACTTAGGAAGGGTGTGGAGGGAGACAGAAGAGAAAGAAGAAGAGGAAGGAAGGGTTTCAAGGAAGGGAAGGAATGCTGCTATGGTAACTGTACCTTGGAGGTCAGTTAGAGTCTGGACAGGAACAGAAACCTGAGCATCACTTCCTGTAACTACATCGCCTAGATTTTGTAAGAGAAAACAATTAGATTTAATAAAATGAAATTACCAAACTTTAATCTTTGTTCATATTCAATATTGTAATATTTATGTAGAATTAGTAAAATACCATACAACAGGAAATATAAAAAGCTGAGAAAAAGGGTTTTTTTTGAAGAAAATAATTTAAAAGAATGCTTCCTAAGAAGCTTCTGTATTTGTTTTTCTTAAAGACAAAGCAAGAAAATTCCCGTTTCACTAAATTTCAAGAACTTCAGCAATAAAATGACTTTTCTAGGCATATTTCATGATGGTACAAGTATCAGTATGAATATATTTTTTTTAATGAAGGTTTTTTTATCCCAAAGTAAGTAATACAGCATTTATTAATAGGCATTTTTGAAATTCATTTCTTCCTGTCATATAATTTTAACAAAACTTTCTAACATGTAAAGAAGTTCTAATTTCACATTAGATAATAAAAAGATTTCCAAAGTTACCACAGGTACTGCTAAATATCAACATGTAAATCTGTGCACTGCATATCTTTAACTAGACATACCTATTATAGGCAAGACTTTGTTTACAATTGGTCCTGTAGAAAATGCTGAGACAGAATAAAGCTTGGAATAAGAAAGGAAATATAAAAGAAACAAGAAAAAAGAGGGCATTAAACGCCCAGAAAGGATAGAAAGCACCTTTAAAAACCCTAAGAAGAATCTGAGGGGCACAGGTGAAGGAAGACCTTCTCTGTCATTATTTTCCCTCCTGGATGGCAGAACTAAGCATCCAGTGGAGCCACTGTCAACATCACAACCTCTGGATACATGTTATCAACAGGACACTGCTATGGTGAGCATAACGAGAAACAAATGTTTTAAAAACTATTTTCCATGTTTGACAATTTATGATTAATATTAGCTTTCATATGATACCTACAATAGTTAAAAAAACCACACAGCTTTAAATTAAAACATGTCTTCACTGTTCTGGCTACTTGTTATAATTACAGCATGGCCAGCTTAGTTTTAATTGTATCATCCCCATAAATTAATAGTATATTTATATTCCCCTACAACTAAAAATGTACAACGGGAAGTAGCAACACTTTCTGGAAGAAATGAATTTTGTAATAAATCTTTGAACTTTAAATTCACTGATAAATGAAGGGCCTACCTCTGTATATATATATTTTTCCAAGGAAAATTTCAGTTCTATATCTGTTGTTCTTTTTTCTCTGCTAATTCTAGATCATCTCTTAATGTACTGGTACATAGTAAAAAAAAAAAATCTCTCTTTCCCATCCCCCTCCCTCCTCTTTGCACTGATATTTGAATGTAGGGCCTTGCATTTGCTAGTTAGGTGCTCTTTCATTTGAGCCATGTGTTAGATGGCTAGTCTAGGACCATGGTCCTATTGCCTATACTTTCCACATATCGGGGATTACATATGTGCCACAGCTTGTTTGTTCAGATGAAGTCTTGTTAACATTTTGTCTAGGCTGCCTTCAAAGCACAATCCACTAGGTCTCCATCTCCTGAGTAGTTGGGATTATAGTTGTGAACTGCTGTAACTGACTGAAAACTCACTTTAAAGGCCACCAAAAAAACTGGTGTTGCTTCTTCTTTCATCTCTGTCCCACTCCAACAAGTAAACTGTGCCATACATTATAAATAACAAATGAACAAACTCAGATCACAAACACAACTTCTGCCTTGTAAATACAAATATCAGTAATCAATGAAAGCCCTAGCAGTTTCTTTTTTTCAAACACTTTATCAAATAGGATGCAAAGTTTCCAGAACAGCACACTAAAGAGGCTACTGCATGATCTTTTCTCAGGTACTAAGCACAGAGACCATACAAATGCTTAGAACTCAAGAGCCCCTGATAGGTTACCATGTTCACTGATCTTAGGTGCCAGGCCCACAGATATCTCTATGAGTTGGCATGGTGGAATACTCATGGGAAATGCTACTATCAAGAATTAGTATGGAGGGCATGGAGTTTGGCCTAGTGGTAGAGTGCTTGCCTAGCATGCACAAAGCCCTGGGTTTGATTCCTTGGTACCACACTCACAGGGAAAAAAAGCCAGAAGTGGTGCTGTGGCTCAAGTGGTAGAGCGCTAGCCTTGAGGAAAGCCCAAGGACAACATTCAGGCACTGAGTTCAATGCATAGGACGGTCAAAACAAAAAAAAAAGTTAGTGTGGAGCTGATACTGGTGACTAATGCCTGCAATCCTAGTTACTAAGATGGCTGAGATCTCAGCTGTGGTTGAGGTAGAAAAATCTGAGAAACTATCACCAAAACAATCAAGAGAAAGTAGGGCTGGTGGTGTAGTGGCTCAAGTTGCCCAGCAAGTAAGCTCAAAGTTTTTAGTTCAAAATATAGTATGATATACACATAAAAAGGAACAGGTGCCAATGGCTTAATCCTTGCTGCTTAAGAGGCTGAGATCTTGGGATCTTGGTTCAAAGTTATCTAGGCAAATCGGTGTGACTCTTTAACATTCCGTTAATTCTAGGTAAACGCTCCAGCCAGGCAAGAATGTGAGGCCCTGAGGCTAATATCTACATTGGAAAATTAATGTATTTTCACTAGAAGAACCACGGATTTAGGGCTAGGAGACTGTAGGGATCAGTGTAAACCTTTTTATTCAGGGTGCGGAAATAGTGAGCTTTGGCTGTCATTTAGACCTCATCAACTGGTAGACAGAGGAAGAGAATAACATACACTCTTTTCTACCTGTCAACTATACTTTTGCCCTTTATTTCATTTAAACCTACATGGCTGGAGGAGCGTCAATAATAATATTTATCTTTAATATGAAGGTAGACAAGTTTTTTTTTTTTCTGGTGGGCTGACATGAGAAAATGAACCAGAATAGAAATATGTAAGATTTACAGAACAAGGCCAATTTCTTTCAGGGCAGGGACCAGTTAAAAATGCCCCAGTGGTGCTCATGTTCCAAATGCCTAAGTGCTCTGTTGTCTCCTTGCAGCTGGGGACTTAGTTCTCATCAATTGTTCGGTCTCTGTGCACTTCCTTTCTCACTTACTGTGGTATTAACACTCGACATCTCCTTAGAGACACAACTTTATATTTCTGTAGTCATTTGGCTTGGTTCCTCAGAAAATTTAAGCTACAGCATTAAGAGATTCTCTCACTCATTTGCCTGCCATCAGTTAGAATTACAACTGACTAAAGCTTGTTATCAAAGCAATATTGAAATCATATTTGTTTAGAACAATAAAACAGTACAATTAGGAAATATACAAAATAACATTCATTTGTTTCTAGAAGTGGGCATGCCTCCTGGTATTAAAATACATTTTCAACATGTTAATAATTTGAAGTCTCCTATTCTTTAAATCATGTGTGACAGCTCTACATTAAGGAGAAAGTAATTTTAAATGAGATTTGCTCATATAAGGTATACTGAATATACTAATAAGAATTTAAATACTAATTATATGATGTCTAATTTTCATATAGTTAAGAAAAACAGCAAATATAGCAAAATAGGAAGGAAATACAACATGGCATAAGCAGTATGGAAATACAGACATAGGTGCCTGCATACACACACTGTACTCATTGAATTGTATCACTGGGCAATATTGTCCATGTAATGTTTTAAATATAAATATGTAAAACTTTTAGTAATTGTGGGAGGAATCTTCATAAGCAGCATATATGGATCATAATTTAAAAGTCAACCTATTGGCACTATAATTATAGTTATTGTCAACACTAAGAACTACACTGAGGTGACACAGCGATCCCTATAAGACATGAATGAGGGTTGGGGCAGGTTATCTACTCTGATACTAAGTGGCCCCAAACTGCTGTGCTCTCTGAGGTCTTAGAATGGTGTCTTTTGTATATTTCCAGCTCTTACATTACAATTTCTTGCTTTTAAAGTATAGTTAGTAGCGTGACATCATTAAAAATAAATGTGGAAATAAATTCTATCACAGAATGTTGAAGTAGAAAATGAGAAGGTAAGGATCTAAGTAAGACTCTAAAGTGTCTCTACTGGGATACTTGAGGCAGAGGAGCATTGAGAAGGCATGACACAGAAAAGGGCTTCTTGGCACTGAGCAGGGCAAGAGTGCCACCAGAAGCAGTGTCAGTCCTCACCAGAGATATGGGCTAGCTGCTGTCTATTTCAAAAAAGTAGCAGTAGTCTCACGGACACATCAGGATGTGAAGTCACAGTGAACACAACCGAGTTCAAGTTCTGCTGTGACTTGTCACACCACTGTACAGTATGAACAGCCACAGGACAAAAATGCAGGTATCTTAGTATACAAATGCTAAAAAAAATCCTAACAGATTAATTCAGAGAATGTTCTTAAGAAGAATGTAGTATCTGAAATTTCAACTTAAAAAAGATGGAAAACAGTTAACTTTTCATTAATTTCTATTTCTGGGAAGATGATTCCATAGAGTGCTGAGAGAGAATCCTAGACTATGGTCTGTGTTCTTTAAATTTCTTAGTGCTGTTTCCTACCTTTGTTCAACTGCACGGGCATGCTTTCAGATTTCATGAGCCGCTGCTGCTGCTGCTGCAAGTGATGTTTTGTTGCTTCTGTGGAAGTCCGGGTGGGATTCACAGCACAGGAAGAGCTTCCACTATTGCCCCCAGGGCCAGGACCCCCAGAACTGCCAGGAGCCATTGCTGGAGAAATCAACTTTCTTCCAAAGTTAATCAAGCTATTGGAGACCTTATTTATATTAATAGGAGCACCTTTGGCATTGCTGCTGTAAAATGAAAAACACACACAAAATGGTGAGACATTGCTTAAAATGAGAGGATGATACTACTTGACATACTCAACTGGTAAGAAAACTTACCTTACCATGCCTTGAAATGCCATTTAGAAGGTCAGTTGTATGAAATAAGAAAAAAGTAATGTAACCACAGAATAATCATGAGATTTTAAAGATATGGCTGAAGGGAAAGAAGCTAATATTTACTCACTACTTCCTTCTTTCACTCATTTATAATTGTGCTAGGTTCTGAGGACAAATACCCCAAAGAGACAACACAGTAGTGCCAGGTCAAGATATACCCTAAGAAACGTCCCTAGTAACCTGCTTCCTCTAACTAGGTCCCACTTTCTTTTTTTCCTACCACCTCTCCATAATGCCATCATGTTAAGAATCCACAGGAATGGACCCATTAATTAGGTCAGAGCCCTTATAATAAAATCATCTCTCAATGTAGTAGGGACCACATTTTTAATAAGTGAATGCTTTTTTTTGTAGGACATTTCATATCTAAGCCATAACATACATTAAGAAGTCACATAAATGAGTATGTTTTAAAACATCTACTTTTTACACAGGGGAAGTAGAGGACTTAATAAATCTTGATGACAAAAGAGGAGCACCTGTGAAATGAGGTTAAGAATAGATTTCCTATGAGTAATTAGGCATAGATTTTCAGATTTTAGATTTACCAGTTTAGTTCCTAAAGGCTACATGAAATGCCCAATTCACTAAACCTGTCCTTTACCTTTATCCTTCATTGCTGCACGCCACATTCTCCTGCCTAGCTTCCTAGGTTAATTTTTTTAGAGCACTTTTCATTATCTGGTATATGTATTTTACAGTTTCATGATAGCAAGGGTTTTCTGTCTCTTTAGTTAATTCTGCTATACTATCACTGCATAAGCACACTGTAGGTGCTTTAAAATATTGTTATAAAAGGCAATTGCATTACTTTACAGTCTTAAGTCTTTTGTACTGTCGCCGTAGAAGAAAGGTCCCTACTCCTAGCCATGATCAGTCTCCTCATCTAGGTTGAAATTCCATCTCAGCTTATCCTTTGAAATTGTTGCTACTGAGCTCTATTCCTGTGGTGATGTTTTCCATTCCATATAAACATGGTGAGTGGGTATGGGTCTGTTCTAGTTGTTTCTTTGAGCCTTCATTCCTATGTAATTACCACCCTCATTACTGTCCTTAGATTTTTCCCTCCCTCCCTTCTTTCCTTTCTGAGACCAGGATTAGTACCTGCTGCTTTCACTCATTGGCTAGTGCTATCTTTACCAACTGAGCCTTGTCTCCAAACACTTTGTCCACATTTTTTTTTTTTCAAAACCTGGAGTAGTTCTGCTTCCTCAGTTTTTTGATCTACTAAACTGCTTGTAGCTTCTTTGCTACTACCCTGAAAACATTCTAGGCCACCAAAGACTTTATTTCAAAAAGTCCTTTCTTGTTTTACTCTACCATGAAGTAGCTGTCAGCTTCACATCACCCTTTCTATGGTTTGTTGGCAACTCAATCTGGCAAATATAGAGCACCCAACACTTTTTAAATGAACAATGACTTCCTTTGGTGATATTTTGCAGGATTATTATCTTGAAGACAATGGTGCTTACGAATAATTTCAGGAGCCACTCCAATTCCATGGCAATACAAAAATCTGTATTTTCATTGCCCAAATCACTAATCCAAACTTAAATTTATAAAAATGAAAAAGATAACTACTTTAGTTGTTGAATTGTACTATCATTTCCCTCTCTGAGATCCATCTGTCAGCACTTACATGGTGATTCTAGTTATTACATGAAAGTTACATCCTTGGCACTACTAGGTATCAGTGTAAAGCCGAAGTGTTCCACTACTATATCATAAAAAGGAAAGAACATTACATAACTTCTACTTTAGTTTTCCCTAATGGTACTATCTAATGTTATTAGCTGGGTACAGGAGGCCTTACATTACTTTGAGAAAGAACAATTCATATTTAGTTGATGAAAGAAAGATCTACTCATAACTCAATAAACTGAAAAGAATTCAGATAATTCTTTTCATATCCAAGTTTCATATTCAAAGGATTCATTTCCAAAATTATGAACTGTGGAGATAGGGAGATACAGTGCTATGCTCCACGTCGTTCCTAACTTTCAGTTAATTACTAATGAGGCAGTGCATTCTCGGTTTGTAGATGCTATAGGTTAGTGACAGAGAAGGTTGGCTCTCAATATATGTTCACTGACTGAAAAAAAAAAGTGAATGGGACGAAAAGAACTCAAATTCTAGATTAACCAGACATTCACCTCTGGCATTACATTTTGTTCAGTAGCCTGCATGTATTTCTACTTCTTGTGACTGACTACAGAAAAAAAAGCTATCATGATACTGATGATTGGTTGCATTTCAGTTTTTCTTGTTTGCAAGTCAAGAATCATAACTCATTGATATGAAAAAGTTATAATGTTGTTACCCCCTTTTTATAAACAAAAATGTACTATTCAAATTCCCATATTGTCAGTTGTACAATTTCTATGTTGATAACAGTACTAAGAAACAGCTAAAGTATTATCAAGAGACTATAGTTAATGCATCTTTATTACTAATAACCATGAAAAACATATAGATCAAGCACATGCCACGCAATTTTTCATCTGAATAGCTCTTAAAAAGAGATGAGCACTGTCTTCCTTTTTGAACATTAAAGAAAACAAACAATTTTCATCCTTATCTATTACCCAGAGCTTCCAGAAAGTTATTTTCTTTTCAAAACAATTATTAAAGGTGACAATATATTCTGTACATAAACAATTGTAAATTGGAAAACATAGTGTCCATAGTTCTGCTTGTTGATTTTTTTAGGTATGACAGATTCTATATTAAAGTTATTTAATTTAGATGCAAAATATAAGTAACAGAATTCTTCACAATATATAGTAGGCTGCCTTCAATAGGTAACGGGCTCTGACATGCTACTAAGTCCTGTGGAAATAAATGCACTTGTCAAATCTGATAGGCAGCAGTGATTAAAGATGGAAATGAAATGTTTGTATGAAAATTAATAGTAAGAACTGAGTTAAGATACTGAAGATCAAATCTAATGCATATTTCTGTGTAATCAAAGTTTTTCATCACTCTTGACATACTGTTATTAAAAATAGTACCATATAAGATATATTCTAAAATTGTGCCAAGAAATTACTTTTAGCACCACTTAATTTAGCAGGTAAAGTCAGTAGAAACCGGCTTTTCTAAAGATCCACAGAATTTTTCCCAAATAACCCAACTCTGACATGAATTCATAGTTGAGCTCTCATTGTTCCATTTCTGAAATTCTAAAGAATGTGTGCATTTTGACTAAACTCTTTCCTAGGATCTTTGAAAAACCTCTAGGGTCTCTTGGACTTCAGAAGTGCCAGACTTAGGGCCTGTTTTCATTCAGCTTCTATAACCTTTCTGAAGCTTAAAAACCCCAGTGTCACCCTTGTAAAACTCCTCACAACTTTTCCTCTCTTGGTATTCAAATCTTGACCTTATCCTATTTATTTCTATCTATATATTTCTGTTTAAATATGGTATTTCATATCTAGATTTATTTCTACTTTCTATAATAGATCTCTGTTAGATGTTTGTCTATATTTTATTCAATAATAAGTTTTCAATAAATTTTAAATTACTTTTTGTTCTGATTTATATTTTTATTATTATTTTCCTTGTTTTCTGAGGTTGAATGCTTGATTCATGCATTTATTCACCTCCTTACTCTTCATTTTCTCTCCTTCCCAATAAAACTATTTAAAACTACATTCACAAATGATTACAAATTATTTTTCTTCATTTCTTCTTGTGTTAACTATTGACAGAAATATATTTAAATAAATTTTAAATTTCATATGGCTAGGGTTTATTTGTTTAAATATATTACCTCTTTTATTGAATATACAGAAATGAGAATAGCAGTGAGAAAATATTGTTTTTTTCCAAAAGATTAAAAACTACAAATTAAGACTATAAATTGCCTCATGTAACTATTCTCGCTAATAATTTAGAATTGGATGTAGCTTAGTATAGCTATGGCTCAAGCGGCAGACCACCTGCCTAGCAAGTGTGCAGGCCCTGAGGTTTTCTTTTTTCACCATCCTGGGGCTTGAACTCAGGGCCTCGGTTCTGTCTCTGAGCTTTCTCAGGGCTAGTGCTCTACACTAGCCACAGCACTACTTGTAGCTTTTTCTGTGTATGTGGAACCTAGGAATGGAACCCAGGGCTTCATGTATGCTAGACAAGCACTCATACTTGGCAAATTACTCCCCCCTCCAAAAAAATCATACAACTTTGGTTTTGAAACAACAAAATATCCTCTTTGCACTAATCTGTTACTGTCTACTCAGTGAATTAGGGTTCATACTTATATATTTCCTATTTTGGAAATTTAAAACAGTTGTCAGAGTTGTAACATAATACTACTTAAGCTGATTCTAGCTTCTAGGTTAATATTGTGATATTGTGTGAGATGAATCCAGCAGCTATGCTCATATTAATATTCTTAAAATCCATAAATTGAGAACTTTCTATAAAGTGTCCTTTTAAAAATAGTTTTCTTAGGGCCTGGAGTTTGGCCTAGTGGTTAAAGTGCTTGCCTAGCATGCATGAAGACCCGGGTTCGATTCCTTGGTACCACATACATAGAAAAAAAAAAAGCCAGAAGTGGTGCTGAGGCTCAAGTGGTAGAGCTCTAGCCTTGAGAAAGTCCAAGGACAGTGCTCAGGCCCTGAGCCCAAGCCCAGGGCTGGCAAAAAAAAAAAAAAAAAGTTTTCTTAGTTCTGTAACTTTGAAATTAGATGTATTTTTTAAAAAAACATTTTCTTATCAGGGTGATGTATAGAGGGGTTACAGTTATATACATAAGGTGGTGAGAAATTGGATTACTAAATTTACTACAATGAAAGACATATTTTTTTTAGGAGACATATTTTTTTCTCACTACATAACTTAGGCTGGCTTTAATTTTGTGATTTTTCTATTTCAGCCTGTTGAGATTACAAGATTATGCCACCACATCAAGCTCCAAATGTTTGACATAATATGAGGTTTCTTAACTTGGAAAATGATCTCATACTCATGTCTCAAGGAAACTCCAGATTATATGGGCTGTTATTAAAACCAAATGATAAAAGTCAATTGCAACCTGACACAACAAACATTTCTTCTCGATTATAAAGACTGCAATTCTTATATGTTGTGGCAAGTTAAATTTTTTTCAGTGAGATAAACATGAAAGTAGTGCTCATTATCAATGAAAAGGTTGGCACTAATTAACGAGTAGGTATCAGCTACCCTGTGGAACTTACCTAATTGGGTTTGAACACAACTAACTTACAATATTAAACTAACAGTAAGTAACAAATAATAAGCAATTATACTAATCATAGTGTACAAAATCATTAAACTCCTTAGGGCATATCTATAAGAATAAATACCTAAGCTCCAATTTCTTGATATTTTTTCTGTTCTTATATACCTGAGAAATATGGTAAATCACCATCAGCACACACTAACAGACTCATTAGGAAAACACATCAGAATGCAAGAGAGACTCACATGTTAAGAGTTTTCCCCTTTTCACCTCCCCCCCACCCCGAGTTAAAAGCAGATGCAATTATGTAGGTAGTAATAGGGCTTTTCTAGTAATAGTATTGAAGCCTACTAAATATAAAGAAATATGTGAGTCCACAAAAGGTAATAGTCACATTTTGAAAATGTAGGAAAAGATTAAATGTAAAAAATAGAAAAATATATTTTCTCTTATTTAAAAAAGTATATGACCTAACCATCATTAAAAACTAAAAATACTGCTCAGAAATTGAAGCTATAGATAAATGATGAGATAGTCCATGATCATGGATTAGATAATTGACTAACATTACGCTAGTCTGCTTCCCATACTTTTTTTTTGTTAAAATCAACATGTTGATTAAAAACTTTATCTGAAAATGCAAAGGACTTAAAACATAAAAAAGAATGAGAAAGAACAAAATTGGATTATGTGGTTATACCCAAGACTTTGTAAAAAGCAACATAATTGAGCTGTTATTAAAAAGAAAAGGATAAGTAAGTTCAGAGATGAACTGGTACATAAAGGACAATTGATTTTCAACCAAGATTTCAATTTGTTTCAATAGGAAAAAGGAAGAACTTTTAAACAAATGGTGCTCAGTGGCTGGGTATCTAAATAAATAGTAAAGTATGAACCTTTACATCTAATTAAATTCTGGAAGATAACTTGGAAGCCTCTTGCTTGATGAGGGTGCCCTGAACACCTAGCCTTTGGGCCACAACACATAGTACATAGCAATGACTAGATTTATGGTAAATACCTGTTTTTGTTCATCTGGTCTCATCCACCTCTGGGGATGGAGACTGAGTAACTAGGGTTAGTTACATAGGCATTCAGTTCCTACATGACTGAACCCCCAAAAACATCCTGGGAGATATCAAAGGATGGGGAACATGGATTAGTCACATACTGTTGGAAAAAGATTAACCATTCCACTAGGACAGGACAACTGGAAGTTAATACTTATTTCTTTTAGATCAACATCTTTTTGTTGTTGTTTTCTCATGTGTCCTGTATTTATTTTTTTGTGTATCTTTTTTTTTTTTTTTTTGCCAGTCCTGGGCTTGAGCTCAGGGCCTGAGCACTGCCCTTGGACTTTTTCAAGGCTAGAGCTCTACCACTTGAGCCTCAGCACCACTTCTGGCTTTTTTTTTTTTTGTATGTATGTGGTACCGAGGAATCGAACCCAGGTCTTTGTGCATGCTAGGCAAGCACTTTAACCACTAGGCCAAACTCCCGGCCCCTTGTGTATCTTCTTTTGTCCTGTATATACCCTGTATATATCATTTTGCTGTAGTAGACTATAATGGTAAGTTTAACTGCTTCTCTGAGTTATGGTAAATCACTGAACCTGACCAGCAAGTCTTGAGAACCTACAACAGAGTCTAAGGCTGGAATAAATTACTTATACATGAAATAAACAGCAGTAAAAAAAAAGACAATATGAACTGCAAAATTATTACATTATTATTAGACTCATTGAAAAACACCATTAAGAAAATGATTAGGCAGATGGGTAGAGACACGAATAGCACATATTACTAACAAAGAGTCCCATCCAGATTCCATGAAGAATTCCTGTAAGTCATGGAAAGGACAAGTTTTTTTTCACCCTAATTTTGGGCCATATTCAATCTATTGAAAGTGTATTTCTTTTCTTAATAAAGTTTTCTATCACTTTCACTAAAAGAAAAAGATAACCCATTTCAAACTATGTTGAACACTCTATGTAAGAGATACAAAGCATCCATTTGCTGTGACACAATGCTCAACATCATTAATAACTACAAAAATGCATAAACCATAATAAGATACTATTTCACATCAACTACATAGGTACAATAGAAAGATCGATGGTACCAAAAGTTATTAGCAAGGATGTGCAGCTCTCGTAACTCTCCTATGTTCCTAAGGTGAATTGAAAAGATGCAATTTCTCTGTAAAAGTTTCATTTCTTATAAAATTAATTGTATATCTGTCCAATAATAGAGTAATTTAGTTCCTAAATGTTTAACCAAGAAGAAAACCTATCAGCAACAACAAACAGCATAGAGGTATCTTCACAAAATACCTTCAGACCTATGCAGAGTACCTCCCCCTCCCATTAGGAATAACCCAACATTTGTTAATAAGGAATCAGATACACAAACTAGCATATAACAGATTATTATTGCGAGCTGAAAAAGAATGAACTACTGATATATGCAATAATATAGGGGAGAATTTAAAAAATGACCAATGATTTGGAATTAGTACAGAGAGAGAGGAAAGGAATTTGTTTTTAGGGTGTGTTTTGAATAGGATTTGTTAGTAGACTTGATATATTCTGTTAAAAAATGGTAATGATGCTTACTATGATAGACAAATACTGGTAGAATAATAGGCTTACTGGTGTATTGGTAAAACCAAGAGTCCCTCTGACCTGAGGGGATGGGTGGGCTTAGGATATAGATGGAGGTAAGAATGATGGCAGGGCAGCACTGTTTAAGACACATGGAACTAATAAATTAACATGTGGAATTGAAACTATTATAACCAGTGAAAAATAATAAAAAATAAAGAGCTCAGTGTGAAAAGTATTAAATTTGAGATTGTATACTGGATAGCCAATAGGAATGAATAAGAAGGAGGACATTTAAGTCTAGAGTTCAAAGGAAATTGAAGATATCAAGTAAGGACTATAACCACTGATTGGAATGTAAAGCCAGGGAGACATGGATCACGATGTATTTATGTCACAAACTGGCATATTGAACTGAAATAATTTGTGTAACCATTTAAAAATAATAACCAAAGAATTTGGTGTGCAGTATTAAATTGGAGATTGCATATTAGACAGCCAACATGAATGAGTAGGTAGTACAATATTTAAGTTGAGAGTTCAGGTAAGAGACAAAATTGAAGACAGCAATTAAGTACTCTTCAACCACTGATGGAATATAAAGCCATGAAATAGGCTTAATACTGCAGCAGTGAGTAAAGACAGGGAAGGGGGTATACTGGCATTTTAATCTTTAGAAGGAAAAGAGGATCCAATAAGGCATAGCAGGAGATGGAATGGCTAGTGAGACAAGATCCTATGTTTCTTATTCAAGTGCTTGTGGTTTTTATACTTTCATGAATTTATGCTTTGTCATTTATAGTCACTGAAAATAGGAATGAAGGATGGAATAACACGGTTTAAAAACAAATGTAATCAGTACTTATGGAACTGTAAACCCTTTTCTTATCACCTTTTCAGTAAGGATTAAAAGAATGTTTGAGATAAGAAAAGGAGAAAACAGAACTTAAAATTTGTTTGTCTTTTGATTCAAGTTTGCTTGGATCTACTTCAAATATTTGTTATATAGTAAACTCTAACAATTTTTGCTCTTTACTTTGTAATTTTCTCCATTACTTTTAAAGTTAAAGACTTTTCAAGTAATTTTTAGTCAGCACAGCCTGTTTGAGTGTACTCTGAAACTTATTTTGATGGGTAGTAAAGTTGTAAGTTTATTTTTTTAAAGATTTGCCCTTTTCCAATTCTATTTGTTAGTTCTGTACATAGACAGGTTGACTTCTATTTCACAAATTTTCACAAATTATATTTAGTTTAAAATTGAAAAGGAGATGGTAAAACACCTTGCTTCCAATCATCAAATGCCATTTTGTGTAAATTCCAATGTGCTTATGAGGAAATACACAAAACAAAACAAACCTTTTTTTTTTTTGCCAGTCGTGAGGCTTGAACTCAGGGCCTGAGCACTGTTCTTGGACTTTTCTCAAGGCTAATGCTCTACCACTTGAGCCACAGCACCACTTCCAGTTTTTTTTCTATGTATGTGGTACCAAGGAATTGAACCCGGGTCTTCGTGCATGCTAGCATGCACGCACTCTATCACTAGGCCAAATTCCCAGCCCAGAACAAACCTTTTTGCAGAAGAAAATCTGGGAAAAACAAGCCTGAAATAGAATAAAATAAGACCACAAAAGGGCATAATCCATTACCTTTAGAGAAGAAAAGATGTCGAAAAAAACGTAAAGATATGGGGCCGGGAGTTTGGCCTAGTGGTTAAAGTGCTCGACTAGCATGCATGAAGACCTGGGTTCGATTCCTCACATGTAGAAAAAAGCCGGAAGTGGTGCTGAGGCTCAAGTAGTAGAGCTCTATCCTTGAGAAAGTCCAAGGACAGTGCTCAGGCCCTGAGCTCAAGCCCAGGACTGGCAAAAAAAAAATGTAAAGATATATAAAATGAATATTAAATATCATTTATATAATGGGCATTGTTAGGTGCCATGAAGTCGTGAAACACCACATATCTGATCCCAGGTCTTAAATTTTAGTTGGAAAGTTGGAGAAACATGAGGGAAACAGTGCTGTTGTAACTTCTGTTGGCAATGAATACCATGAAGAAAGTAGGAGAGCAAAAGTAGGAAGCTGGGAGGGCAGTAAAGACTGGCCTGTGTTGAGGTGGGACAGAGCTCTTATCAGGAAGGGTAAGGGAGGAGTGCAGCACAGCAGGGAACAGTTAAGTCCAAAGTCCTTAAATGAGCCTAAGAAACAGGGACAGTGTGGTTGTGGCATAGGTGTGGAAAGAAGGGGAGACTAGATTATATCAGTAACATGGAGGAATACCTCAAGAAGGCCTTTGGAAGGGTTTAAGTGAAGGTGTCATAACATGATCTTGTATCCACTGACATTTCCCTGCCTGTTTTATGAAAAATAAATCTGATAGAGATGGGGGTGGGGGAGGGGCAGAGACTACAGCTAGATAAGAGATGAGGGATGGGGCGGGGAGGAGAAGGAGACTACAGCTAGAAAGATCATACATAGTCAAGAACAAACCAAACCAACAAAACAAAACTAAAATGCTTTACACTTCGAAACATACCCAAACTAAACATGTGACAAAGGAAAGAGAACTACAAGTGAACCAACTTTAAGATTCTTGAGGGTAGGAATGTGTACATAATTGGTTCACTGGATATGTCCAGTGTCTAATATAATCAATCTTGCACTCAAAGATCTTTTGAACTGCATTAATGAGTGATGATAGGGAATAGCTCTTTATTTGTGAAATGACTTAGATGAAGTGAACGGACAGAATACAACTTCAAAGAAGTCTCATGGGCTATTGAACTGGTCTCAAATTATAGAGCTCGTCAAAAAAGGGAGAAACATTTCAATCAAGACTGGGTAATTTTGTAATAACATGACACTGATTTTATTATTATAATAGGATTCATCTAAATTTTAAGTTTAAAAATTAGCTAGTTTGTTATAAACTTCTGATCCTCCTAGACTGTACCTATGTGTCAGGAATTTACTCTCCAGTAACAGCCGTGCTTTTTTCTACATACAGACCCCCACACACATATGCACATACATACAAACATATATTGGAGCTGTGGGAAATGTAGAGAAGGAATGCTAGCACACAGACAGAATGTTTAAGGAAGAAAATTCGGACAAGTTGGCAGCATTTATCAGTACTAACATTTTAAGTCTTCCAGTAAAACTTTGAAATTATGTTCTAATTTGAAATGGTTCTGGTTAGACAAGTTAACTCTTGAGACATCTGAGTATAGTATTATGAAAGAACAAAACTGTTCATCACCCCTTTATGCCAATGTTAATTTCTTTAAAAAGTAGGATTTTAATGTTTTTTATTCCTACGGTGACCCTTAAAATTTCTGTGTATGCAATCACAAATGCACACACAAGATGCATTTATAAATTTATTGTGTAGTTCTAAAGACAGTTGGGAAACCCAGTTTTAATTTTGTTACAGAAATAATTTTAAAAAATATTACAGAACTGCCTCTTTTCAATCAACAGCAAGGATCTAGAAAGAGATTATACCAAGTAGGCACAATCTCTTCAGGTTTATTAGGGTAGAAAAATGAAGGTGCCTAACTTCAAAACAGAACAAGTACTCTTACATTGATTTCATTTGTCATTTCACCACTGACATCAAAATATACCATTTATTTTTATGCTGTCAAAAGCCTTGGATAATTTGCTAAACAAAGACTCATTATGCATAGTAGCTACCAACATTCTAAAGTCTGGAAAATAATTTTCAGAAAGTGTGTACAATTGTCTTGATAACCTCTGAGACTATGCCTGTGATTGACAATGACCATCAAAGAAGAATTACCGGCTTTTATTCATAAGATCTGCTCCTCGTGCTTTGTAATAATCCAAGTTGGGACGGAATTGGTATGTCACTGGCCTTGGATTTCTCTGAAGAAAAAAAAGCAATACATTAAAAGGCATAAAATGCTTTAAATTATCTATTAACTAAAATAAACAGCATTTATTTCCTTCATAAAAGAATGTATATAATAATGGTGTTTAACAAGTAGTATACTTGGATTTTGCTTTTATTGCTTAAGTTCTTCCTTAATTGATCTTATTATTAAAATGGAAATTGTTTTCATGTATTTTAATTAATAATTTATTTATTTTGCCAGTCCTGGCTTGAACTCAGGGCCTGAACACTATCCCTGGGCTTTCTCAAGGCTACAGCTCTACCATTGGAGCCATAACACCACTTCTGGCTTTTTTTATGTATGTGGTCACCAAGGAATCAAACCCAGGTCATGCAGTCTACAACTAGGTCAAAATCCCAGCCCCTCATGGTATTTTATTCTAACCTATATTGTAGTTCAAACAGACTTATGGGTCAGTAGATTTATTTCTTCTATGACTTTGGTCGCTTTCATATATAATTTATCTCATTTTGTGAAATCATAACAGAACTGAAGAATTACATGAGACATAACAGAAGCACAAAGTATCATTAAGTGCCAAGACAAGATGTTCAGGAAGCAACATTTTGGAGGAAGACTAAAACTCATCCTTGGTTTTTGATGATCAAAATGCTACAAATATCCACTAGGTGGCACTCTGAGTCCTTCTCCCAAAGTGAATGAGTTATTTCAATAATTCTTTGAGAGTTCGTAATTCCTATGCCCCTGGATTTATTTATGAGTTTAACCAATGCTCAAAATATACCATGGAGCAGCAATATTATCACTATTATCATCAAACTGACCAATTCCAATTGATCTATGAACACTTTCATAAAAGCAGCAGTAACACTGCTCTTTCTGGCATCTAGTATTATTTATAACAATATAGAAATGTCCTTGGATTGTTATGTTGGATTTGTCTTTTTAAGTATATATCTACTGTTATGACTTCTTTATTCATTATTTAATAACTTAATTATATAAAGTATCAAGCCCTTCAGAGGAAAATAAAAAACCTTAACATATTGAAAACATAAATGAATATCATAATTTCAAAAACATTAAGGTATACACATTTGCCACATAAAGTATCAGAAAGTTCTAGCAGTAGTATTCTTATGTTTACCCAAGCATATACTCTATGCACTGTCCTTTGAGAGATTTATCTATAAATAGGGTATATTTCATCTTAATAGAAAATTAGTAGTATGCTTAAGTATCAATTCTTGGAAGATCCCAAAGCACTGCTGTAGTTACGTGCAGGCATGGGGGGACATAATTGCTAAGGTTAAATAGCTTGAAATTCATCAACTAACAAGCTGCATCTTAATGGTCATGATGGACCTTTTCTTTTTCTGCTGCAAAGAGTATTTACACAGAGCAACCCTTTCATCTCTTCTAATCCAGCCACAATTATCTGACAAAAATGACAGTCCCTTGATTTAGCTCCAGAGTCTACTCCACTGGTTTGGTATTCCACACAGTTCTATAATAATCAAATCTGAATTGGCTTGATGAAGATAACTGATGCTTCCATGACTACCATACTATTAAGTCAAACAGTGCAACTTTTTTCTCTCTATGAATTACATAGGTTTCCTCATGGTACCTGCTGACAACCTGGGCCCAAGAATAAAGAGAAAACAGAAGTTAAAGGCACTTGTAGACTGTCAGACCCATCGATTTATTTAAAAAAATTAACTTTCATAGGACTATCAGTCATAACTAATTCTGTAATTTATTCCTGCTTTCTGGAAATACATTTTAGTTTTGCTAATATAAAGGGCTTTTCTTGAGACCTCCAACAAACTACTAAAAGATTACATTACTTTTTTCAAAAAAATAATGGAAGAAGGGAACCCATGGAGCAGTTTCTTGAAAGATCTTTATAACTAAATGACAAGAAATTGAAGACATGAAGTACAGGTTCTAGGTATGCACTTAAAGCCATTATTTGGAATAATGATCTGACTTGAACAAATGCATGAGGCTCCAGTATTGTTTTTACTGCAACCTATTTGAGTTCCTAGGAGTCATACTGATATCAAAAAGAAAGAGTATAAAGTATCATACTATTGAAAATAACAAAAGAATCAAAATATGATGCTGAATGTGGCATATGAAATACCAAGAAAACAAAATCATTTGTTTTTCAATCAAGTATTAAAATATTTCTAAAACAAATGTAATGATAAGGTAACCTAGATCATTCCTATCTAAAAATATATGGGGTACAAATTCAACTTTTACCTATAATTTCAAATTTAAAAATTTCTAGTTGCTATTTCAACAAAAAAGTAAAAAGGTAACAAATGAACTTAAAAGTAGTATTTCACTTAGGTTATTATTATTTTTATTTTTTGCCAGACCTGGGTCTTCTGAACTCAGGGCCTGGGCACTGTCCTTGAGCTTTCTTGAGGCTAATGCTCTACCACTTGAGCCACAGTACCAATTTGGCTTTTTCTGTGTGTGGTAACCAAGGATTAGAACCCAGGGCTTCATGCATGCTAGACAAGCACTCTACTCCTAGGCCAAACTCCTGGCCCCTTAAAATTATAATTTTAACATGTCATCAGTAAAAATAAAATACTCTTATGCAAGTAATGATTGTGTGTGTGTGTTTGTGTGTGTGTGTATTAGAGCTTGAACTCAAGGCTTTTTCCCTGGGCCTTTTCTTCACTGCTGACCCTATACCACTTGAGTTATACCTTCTGTTTCAGTTCTTTATTAGGTAAGTAGACGTAAACCTCTCTTGGATTAATCTGGCCATCTGGCTTCAAACTAATCTCAGCCTCCTAAATAACTAGGCATTTGAGCAAGACATTTATATTCTTTATGTTCTTTTGCACCATTCTTTGAAGTCCAGGGTATATTTATGGAACATCTCAATTTGACTAGGCATACTTAATGCCACATATGGCTTGTGGCTACTGTACTGTGCAACATAGAACCATACGTATGACCTCCATGTCATACTGAATAGTCATAAAAATCAACATGTAAATGAACCTCTTAAAATGGTATGTTATGGATACTTCATACATTAAGAATCATTACTGATGGTTTCCAATCTATCAGTAATTGTTTCTTTTAAGTAACTGCTATTTTAACTTCTTTTGAATAGCTTTTAAAAGTCAAAAAACTGGAGTAATGTCTTATTCAAAGAACAATAAAACCTAGATTAATTGGTTCAAATTACTAAGAGCAGATATAAATATGTACATATACAGGCAAATGATTATATAACTAAAACTGTATACCAAAATGAAAACAAGGAATGAACTGAATTGTAACTTGGAGAAATTCAAGTATCTTAAAGCAAAGAGATACCTGTTTTTTTCTTATTTTAAAGGAATTTTTGCAAATAAAACTACAGAAATATAAGAAAACTTAAAAAATCTTTAGAGAACTGAAATTTTCCATTAAAATATTTGTTACTAAATTTCTACATGTGCAACACTCTGAATTTGAAGAGGACTGGAATCCACAATAACTGTAATCTCTCAATGCATAAAATTTGTGAAGGTGACACTTTTAAACCCATTTTCATAGTCAGGATTTCCAGCTGTTAAAGCATCACCAAACCTGTGTATATTAAAAAGAACTAAAGGCTTTTCTTTTGGTAAATTACTTTGGAATAAAGATAGCAAAATTAGAATCCTATCTTACTGAATTCATTTTGGCCTGTAAATGGAAGAATATTAATTATAATTTATGACCCCAGGAAGGACACAGAAATCACAAATTCAGTTTACCCCCGATCTGAAATATTCAAAAATTTCAGCTAGTTAAATTCCAAACAATCATTCAGTTCTTCTCTGTCAACATTATTGAAGCTCTTTTTAAAGACTTCTCTTCAGTATTTTATTTCATGCCAATAAAAAAAGAAAATACCACCCACAGCATGGATAAGCTGGGATTTTGGGGGGAATGATCTTAAAGTCTTCTGGACAAAGTGACTCATGGAATCAGTAGTAGTAGGAACAAGAGCCTTTAAACTATATAGAAAACCAAAACAAAACAAAACCCAGTGCAGTGTGTGCCTAGTACATTCCAGTGTTTTTGTGACCACAAAACAATTTTTAAGTAGCAATAATGATAGCCATTAATTTAAGAGGCAAAACTGAAATTCTTCAGTCTCTTACTTCAAGTAAACAGTCCTCACCACACTTGGTGATGGCAACTCTGGATTAGCATGTGCCTCCCCACTGCGTACCCTACCCACTACAGCCACATAGTGAAATTTTAAGTTTAAACTCACTTTGTTATGGTAGTATAAAACTTTGAATGCAGGGACTGGAGTTTGCCAAATGGTAGAATGCTTGTCTAGCATTCACGAAGCACTGGGTTTGATTCCTTGGTACCACATATACAGAAAAAGCCAGAAGTGGTGCTGTGGCTCAAGTGGTAGAGTGGTAACCTTGAGTTGAAGAGCTTAGGAACAGTACCCAGGCCCAGAGTTCAAGCCCCAATAAAGACAAAAAAATGTAAAAAATGCAAATATAAATTCTCACTAAGGGTAACTACATACAAGATGCTGAAAGAAGTAAAGTTAAATACAAGATGGTACACTGACCACTGTCCTTGTTCTGAGCCTGGTGAAATCAAACTTGAACAAGTCATTAATTTCAATAGTGCTTTCTGGCTGGATTCCCTAACTCTTTTTCCTCATAGGAAGATGGTATCTCTTTTGCCTCATCATGCACAGACTCAAGAAAGAAGAGTCTAAGGTACTCATCTTGTTGTAAACAGAAGGATGGTGCAAAGAATTTTTCACAGGGTTGGTACATGCTCAAAGAAGAGTGAAAAGAGTAAAGGAAAAGCAATTCCAATGATACTGTATCAATCTGAGTTAATGTAACATTGAGTTGAAGTTACATGTTGAAAAATAAAACCTTTAGTATAGACAGAATATCACTCATTTATTTTAGATGCACAGGATACATGTTGGTTAATACAAGGGGTTAAGTTGGTAGAGGTTTGTCCTTGGACTACTGCTCTACTGAACAGCAGCTGAGAAACTATGGGTAGTTAAATTTCTAGCTCAACTTTGATAACCTAAAAGCTCTCTACAGCAAGGACTAAATGACATAGTGAAAATCAGGTGCAAAGCACAGTGCCAGGCACGTGACAAAAACGCAGTGAGAAGAAAACTATGACTCCCTACACTACTGAGCACCGAAGAACAGCAGTCCTGGCTTCGCTTGGGGATCAGACATGACAGCTTGATAACCTTAAGTCCATGCATGATATGAAAGAGGTAGGAAAAGTGATATTTTACATTTCTGACAGTTACACATAAGTTTAGAATAGATTTTGTCAATCATGATACATTTTTTTCTTACACCAAAAAAGCATGTGTAGGAAAATCTGGATCTTTTATTTTTCTGAATAAAAGCACACATTCATAGGTTTAAAAATGGTGCAAAATCATACTATGGTATTAATGCAATCTTTGATTGCTACCTTCTAAGATTATAATCAAGTGGTTTCCTATATGTCCAAATTATTATTTTTATCATTTATTGGCATGATTTTTTACATTAAATTATAGTGACAAAGTTTCTACAGGTTTCAATAGAAAAAAAAGTCTTCACATTTGCAGTCTAATAGGTACTTGGTATGAAGAAAATAATTGATAAATGAGTTAGCTTTCCTAATACCTTTCTAGCAATGCTTATTTCTTTTTTTAAAAATAGCATGCCAGGTTAGAAACGAGGAAAAACTAAGGCTCAGAAGGAGAAACAGCACTGTAAAAATAATATTGACTGTTTTTCTCTTTGATGACAAATGAGACCCTTATTTTAGTGAATATGTTATTGCCTCAATGCTGGGGGAAAAGGAACCATCATTAAAAAAAACGAATTGCTCAGCTGTTTATAAGCAAAAAGCTCTGGGGGAATTTCTGAGGACCCCAAAGGCAAAGCATTACAGGGTTATATAAACATATGTTGCAGGTGTTTTAGGGGAGACAGGTGGGCAAGCCTCAGCCATGGAAGAGGAGTTAGTTTAATACGCTGTAACTGAAATGAGATAACCTAAATGCATCCAAGTGCAGAAATGCCATGGCATGAGTGAACTGAAGCTGTAGAGCAAAACTCTCCCTAAAATAATTATCTTGTCAGTGCCAAGAAAAGGGAGTTTTTCTCTTCTTGTAGTTTTACAAAAAACAAACAGTGCCAATTACTTTCTTTAAAAAAACAAAAACAAAGTATAAGGTATTTTAAACCTGGAACAAAGAATAGCCTGAAATAGTGATAATTATCCAAAAATGATAAGGATGAAGTATGGTTGCCTTTATTTAAACAAATATTCCTAAGGAGACAGTTTGTTGTAATATCCCCTCTTTGGTTCACTAGGCAACATTAGATTTATCATAATTCTCCTAAAGCCTAAGATATTTCTATATTAAAATGCTAATTTTGTCTTTTCTTTTGCCTGTAATTAAAGCTGGAGAAATTTGTGGTCTGATACTCAGTGATTGCTAGAGGGTTTACAAAGGTCTCCCTATTTCTGTGTCTTACTGCCATAGGCTTCCCTCTTCACTAAATGTAGATACAGTGAGACAATAGATTAGAAAGACTGACATTATAATCCTTTAGTAGCATATAACACCATTATTTTCAACACACATACACACAAATAATAAACAGTATATTGTGAATACTATTATCAAATCCAGACTTTGTATCTTGTTTCCTTGCCATTTATCTAAGAGTTCATTTTCTTCTACTACTTATGACTGAGGACAGTACTCATCTTGCTATAGTAGCAAAATGTCAGTAAGATATTTATACTTAACAGTATATTGAGTCATACCTTTCTTATCAAAACCAATGCTATTTTTCTTTAAAACAAAAACCAACCTGTATCATGAGTTAATTTCAAATATATTTTATTAAAAATAAGCTAAAAACATTTAGAAAAACAATATTTTAAAACCATATTTTTAAATAATTTTTATTGTGATTAATAGAAGGGTTACATTATATTCACCAGATAGAAGGTGCATAACTTCACAAACATTGATACTCTTTCTCATGACATGGTCCCCATTTCCCTCCCACCCTCCCCCACTTATCTTGATTTCCCCCTTCCCTATCCAATTTCAAATAACCAATTAAGCACATACAAAATATATCAGATAACAAGGTGAAATATTGTAACAATATGAGATAACCAAGGGATGGCAAAAGAGATGAGAAATATTAAGGACATTAAGAACAGTCACTCATTATATGGCTTTTGTTTCCTTATCCTGGAGGTCCTTACATTTAGTGTCATACTATTTGGCCTAATGTCTCTAAATTTTGTTCTATTGTAAATCTCTGCTAGGAGAGCCCAAGGTAAAACCGTATTTTGAAATCTGAAAATGGGAACATAAAATCTTTTTAACCTGATTATCAATTAGAATATTATTTCAGTACCAGTATCAAAATGATCAAGACATACTAATAATTCCTATGCATTTTGAAAAGAAATATATATTATATAAATATCAACTACTAAAATCCTCAGAGAGCCTGACAGAAAAAAAATCAGATAATTATAATTTGTGCATCTATAGATTAAAACTTTAAAAAAGAAAATTTAGAAGTTAGAAAAAAAGGAAGCAAAACATTGTCAATTGGGTAAAGACACAGACAAAACCTCTGAACCCACGCCAGCCTCATCATACATACAGAATAAGCCCAATTCCCTAATGTGAAATCCCCATCTACACACTGGCAAGCGGAGATATCAGATGGCAGAGAAGCATTTAAAACCACCTGTGCGTTATGCACAACTCTAGCTACATACAATAAATAGACTTCAAAAGAGAAATAATTTTTTCTCTCTAAGGTATTTATATTTTTGAAGTTAGCATTCAGGAAGATGCCAGAATAACATAATCCCCCACCTCCACCCTATTTTGCTACACACACACACACACACACACACACACACACACACACACGGAAAGTAGGGAGTTAGGGCTACAATTTTATGTCTGTCACTCATATTGAGTCACAAAATACTCCTTTTAGGTAGGTCGTTGGCTAGCACCAACTCTTTACTATCTTCTTTCCTTTAGTGTCAGGGAAGGAGCTGGGCTTACATCAGTGGTTTAAATGAACTGAAAATCATTTGTGTGATTTTGATGATATCTTCCCCACTCTGCTCCTTCTCTCTGATCATTACATTCAAATTGTTATTGAAACAGAAACCATTTCAAAATGGACTTAGGATTTCTGAAGCCTCAAGACTTTGTCCCCAGTTTGAGGACTTTTGGTCCCATCTCTTTTGCCCATTCTCTTCCCTTAAAACCTGCTTTTCAACTATGGAGGCAACAAAAGCTAAAGTTCTGGGAAAAAGAACCTCGCACAGGTACACTATGTAATATTTGGAATAATTTCAATGTTGAAACATCTTGGGATTTTAAGTTCATTTACTGTAAAATCTATTCCTACTAAGGGCATTTCTTACACTAAAAAACAACAGAGAATATAATGTAACATTGAAGTACTAAGATTAAATTTTAAAGCCATGAATGGTGGCTCATGCCTGTAATCCTAGCTACACAAGATGCTGAGATCTGAGGATCTGGGTTCAAAGATAGCCTTGGGCACTAAAGCCCATGAGACTCTTATCTCGTTAATCACTAGAAAACCAGAAGTGGTGCTGTGACTCAAGGGGTAGGGTGGTAGCTTTAAGCTGAGGAGCTCAGGGATAATGTCCAGGCCCAGAGTTCAAGCCTATGACCGACATAAAAAAAAAAGATTAACATCTTGAAACAGAAAAAGGGAGAAACCAGAATACAAATATAGATGCCCAAGTATTTTGAAGGTTTATCTTTTTTAAGATTCATTTTTTAAATAATGTTATTTCTTATTGTTGGGATAATGTATAAAGGGGTCACAGTTACATTTGCCAGAGAGTAGGTGCATTACTTCTCACACATTGTTAGCCCTTCTCATGTGTTTTGTCCCTATTTCCCTTCTCTCACTCCCTCCAATCATCTTGTTTTCCCCCTTCCCTTTCCTATTTCAAATAAACATATATATATATATATAATATCCCAGGTAACAAAGTCAGACACAGTAACAATATGAGATTAATCAAAGGGCAACAAAAGAGAAGAGAAATAGCATAGTACATAAGTTTTATCTTGAGTGAGCTTCTTCTCTGTGGAAGGAAGTGGTCAAGACAGACACACAGGGAATACCACTGAGTCTCTGTGGATGGACTCCTGCGTTTCCTGACTGTTTTACTATAGACTTGCGTGTCATGCATAAAAAAGGAATACTGTCTTGGTCCCCAAGACATGAGAAAGGGTATCAATGTATGTGAATTAATGTACCAGAATTCTATCTGGCAAATATAATGTAACCCTTCTATTAATTACAATAACAAATATACGAAAAAAGGAATACTGATATCTGATGTGAATTTGAGAGCTAATAGTGTTGTATTTTTTATCAATAAACTTTTTGATATAGCTTAGATTTTAAAACCAAGGCCACCCCAAATGTTAGAAATGACTAGTGTACCAATTGCAGGCCATTTACAATATACAAATTACCATAGAATGTTGTTTCCTTGGGAAGACACTGTTCTCTTTTTCAGAATATTTTTAAATGAATAAAATAAAGCATATAAAGTTCTAAAAAACATTTATATTAGAAATGGTAGTAAGTACATTGGATAAATCTGTGACATAATA
Source organism: Megascapheus bottae (assembly GCF_031878675.1). Taxonomy (NCBI): domain Eukaryota; kingdom Metazoa; phylum Chordata; class Mammalia; order Rodentia; family Geomyidae; genus Megascapheus; species Megascapheus bottae. Next base: position 19,354,148 of record NC_143510.1, read on the forward strand.
ATACATAGTTTCATAGTAATGCACCAAATAAGACATACCTTCCTCATCATCACTACAACTTCAAAGCAATGATTAATGTAAATGCTATTTCAACATACTTTTAGCTGCAATGTGACGCAAAATATCTGTGACTTCAGTTAATATTGTTTCAGGTACTGATATTACTATTATAGCTTGTTTCCTTCACCAATATTTGAAGATAGTATGGATGTCAGTAACCACAGAGTAAAAATAACAGGTATATTTTCCCAATTCAAGTTCTTAGGCCCACTGAATTCCACAAACAACATGGAAACCTGTCACCTCTTCTTAGGAATATGAAAGGTGACTTCTCTTAGGTTGGTGTACTTATGGGCATCATTGTTTTTTGTTTTTTGTTTTTTGCCAGTCATGGAGTTTGAACTTAAGAGTCTGGGCACTGTCCTTTGGCGTTCTCAAGGCTACCTTTCTACCATTTGAGCCACAGTACCGCTTCCAGCCTTTTCTGTGTATTTGGTACCAAGGAATCAAATCCAGGGCTTCATGCTTGTTAGGCAAGCATTCTACTACGAGGTCATGCTTCTGGCCCCTGTATCAGTTTTTTAATCCTTTTATTCTATGACTATGCACACAGGTGGCAGTCAGGTTACCAAACAACTAGTGTAGCACCTGCTACCTATCAGGACTCATTGGGATAGAAGAAAAAATGTGGAGTATGCCTGCTGCACTGGACTTCAACTCTTCATGATTTTCTTACAGACAGGGAAAAACTTTTAAGATTTTAATATTTGCATACAAATACAGATGAATGCTAGCTAGCCTGTATAGGAGTTGGGCTTAGGAGTGAGGTGTGTTTTCACACACATTTTGGCCTCAGCTTAATGCGAAGTGGGACTAGAAAGGTGAAGGCGAGGATGATGACATGATGCTTCTTTCTGTGAAGTAAGGTGTTGACCCCTGGAGAGCTCAGTTCTGTGCCAACTCCTCTGCAAGGGTATCTCATGATACTCAAGGGATTTTTAGAATATTGCTCCACTGTCCACTTTTTTTTTTAAAGAGACAGTTGATCTCTTTTCAGCTTAGTTTTTAATCTCTTTTCAGCCTAGTTTTTGTACTAGTTATATCGGACACATAGATTCAACAGGTATATAGAACACTTCACAGTTCTGGCTAGATTTGTACTCAAGTGCTAACACTCTAGTCTTACAGTGGGTCAAATCCCTTTCCACACAGGTTTTGAAGTTCACAAGAATGACCCCATTAAGGTCATCTACAAGCTTTAATTGGCAGTTAACTTTTGTGATATTTTCAATAGGCCTGTAACCATCAATTCTTCTAATGCTATTTAATTCCCTATTTATTCCTTCACTGTCATTTTAAATGAAAACCAAACTTCCATTTTGTCCTCAACATTTTACACTCCCTCCTAGAATGAACTGGGATATGAACAAAAAACGATCTGGGTCTGAGCAAGTTTATAATTCTGCCACCTCCATGACACCCACATCAAGCCCACACTATAGGTAAGTACATGGCCTGCCTCGATTTTTGCTTTTCTCTCTAATCTATACAAACAATGCCTTCAGAATCACATTCCAAAAATTTAGGTCTAATTTATTGAGTTCCTTATTTTTCCTTATTCAGTTCTCAATCAGATTTCAATTGCCAATGTATCCTGCATTTCACCTACGACTATTTATGAACATTTCCCATACGTGCAGGCTTGAGATATGCTGTTCTTTGCCTTAGAGTGATCTAAGTGCTTAATGGAGTACCATACATTTGGAAGTGAGATACTACCTTCTATATAATGGCTTCTGTGAATTTCCATGTTATTCTCCTTATCACAATATGTTAATCCTACTTATTATTCATGTATTTTAGTCTGTCTTTTCATTATTGTTAGCTGTGTACATGTCTTATCTTCTATCACCTGCTGTGTTCAATATTATCAGATAAGCCAGAGCCCACTAGAGCTTGATTATTAAAATTATACCTGCAGGGCAAGTTCTGAACTGCAGGTATACAGAATTAATGGAAGTTTCAGAGAAAAGGTTTTTCCGGAATTGTGCATTGGACTCAAGTTTCATATAGGCACTATCACTGGGAGCAGACCTTAGCCCTCTCCTTTGTATTTTGTTTTGGAGATAGGATCTCTGTAATTTTTCCCACGCTGGCCTTGAACTTGTGATTCTCCTGCTCTTCTAAGAAGCTAGGATAGCATGTATATGGTACTACACCTGGCCTGAGGAGTGGGTGTGTGTGCACACGCACACACATACACATGCTGAGGCTGGGGCTGGAACTTAGCTTCCTTGACCAAGGATGGTACTCTGTCTACACTTACTTGAGCCATGATTCTAATCCCAGTGATTTTGGAGGTAAGGGTCTCAAAGATCTTATTGTCTAGGCTGGCTTCAAACTGCCATTGTCAGATTCAGCCTTCTGAATAGCTAGGATAACAGGCATGAGCCGCCAGTGAGAAGGCATCTTTTAAATGAAGGACATATGCTGGAGATGAGAGATTTGCAAGATGTCATTATTTCTTTCCTATGGAAAAAATTTTGAAAGCTAATTGGCAATAAATGTGATCTTGTGATTCTCTCAATGTTATTTTGGATGAGTAGAATCCTAACGCAGCATACTGGGTTATACACTACGATGCTCACAATCTAGGTAACAAAGAATGGGGCAAAGTTCCCTAGCAGTCACAGAAGCAGCTGAACAAGGGAGATGAATAAGCAGTTAGGACATGTGACTACCCTGTTTGTTAGGTCATCTATGTAAGGAGCAGCCTGAATGCATGTAAGCTGATACTGCTATGTAAATTACAAAACAGACCATATTAAGTGAGTTGAATTGTAGTGGCTTGCCAGGGTTTGTCTTGTTTTTGTGGCATGTTTTGTTTAGATCTTCAGAGGAGTACTACCAGCAAACTATAAGAAAGTGGATGCAGGGGCCGGGAGTTTGGCCTAGTGGTAGAGTGCTTGCCTAGCATGCACGAAGACCTGGGTTCAATTCTCAGTACCACATATATAGCAAAAAGCCAGAAGTGGTGCTGTGACTCAAGTGGTAGAGCCCTATCCTTGAGAAAATCCAGGGACAGTGTTCAGGCCCTGAGCTCATGCCCAGGACTGGCAAAAAAAAAAAAAAAAAAGGAAAGTGGATGCAACTTAAATTAAGAAATGCCATTAAAGCTGGAGGGAAGGAAGCTTGCTGTATTTTCACAAGAGCGGGAAGAAAGGGCAAACCAAGCAGAGCGAGAACAGAAGAGCAAATCTGAAAGAACACTTTTATTTCTCCTTCAAAGTACACCTTAAAGTTTAAAAAATTATCTTTAATCACAGTTGATCTTCCTTACATTTTTCACTCATTATTCCCACGTTCTTGGAATTACCTATCCTTAATCAACTGTAATTCTATCTTCTACTTTCCCTGTATTCTGAGTCCTCTCCCTGTACTTTTTCCTCTTGAATATCATATCATCTCTTTGATAAGTTTTTTTTTGGGGGGGATGGTATTAGAGTCTGAACTTAGATACTTTTACTTGAGTGTGCTCAAACACTTGGCCCATGCCCCCAGCTTTATTTTCTCTACATTTTTGGGGGGAGAAGGGAAGGAAGGGTTTTGCTTTTGCCCAGGGTTGGTACAAGTGATCTTCCTGATGTCTACTTCAGGAGTGTGTGGGATTGTAGCTACCTATGTGCTGCCATGCTTGGAAATGGGGTTTTGCTAACATTTTGCCTGTAAATCCCTATCTTTCCTAATCTCCACCTCCTAATTACCTGGTTATGAACCACTATGCCTAATCTAATACTATAATTTTCTATTACTGTGTTTTAGTCTTATTATTTACCTAATACATCATTTCTAGAGATCATTTTATAGTCCCTCAACTAAATTGGTATCCAGTTAGACTGCTTATCCTGGACTGCTGATTCAGATACCTCCTCTGAACATCCCCAGTTGCTGTGTGGAAATACAGACCTGGTTATCCCACACCTTCTCAAATCAACACATGCCAACTCTTTTTCTCACACCCTAGCTGACCTCTGCAAACTTGTTCATCTGCATTTCCCCAACAACTCAATCTATGGGCAGAAACGTGAGAAATACATCTCATGGTTAATTATTCACTAAACCTTGTTAAGATTTTTGGTGGTAGTGGAGTTTGAGGTAGTATTTCTAAAACATTCCTTGAAGTCATCTCCTACATTTTCTACTTAGCTCATACTTAAGCTGAATTTAAAAAAAAAAAAAGAAGTAAACCAGAGAAAAGAGGTAAAGGAAATAATGTTCTTATCATCTACATTCCATTGTTTCTCATCACAAGAATAGGTGATAGAATATTATGTTAATTTTAATAAAGTACATGTATATATACAAACTCAGTTATAGAATTCAATGCAACCACATCAATTAAGAGATCAAATATGTTTTCAATGTAATAAATATAATAGCTAACATTCTTAACAGGAGGTCCTTTCCTAAGAAGAATCTAGTCAGTATTTTCAATTTTTTAAATTTTATTTTGCTAGTCCTGGGGCTTGAACACAGGGCCTGAACACTGTCCTTGGGCTTTCTCAAGGCTCTACCACTTGAGCCATTGTACCATTTCTGGCTTTTTCTATGTATGTGGTACTAAGGACTCAAACCTGAGACTTCGTGCATGCTAGGTAAGCACTCTACCATTAGACTAAACTTCCAGCCCCTCAGTTTTAATCTTTATGAAACAACGGAGTTGGACTCTCCATTGAAAGGTAAAGGGTTTACCTTTTCTTGAGTTTATGAAAGTAACCCAACTAAACTTGTTCAAATTTCTCTACTTGGTGCTGCTTCAAAGATAATTGAGACAATGCAAACATCAAAACATGTCCATGCTAAGTGAAATAGTTCTACTGTTGCTATTATAGAAAAGTAGAGAAGAGAGGAAGTCAGCACTTGTACCTCAAACGGAGCCACAATAAAAGGCCAGAAAAAAACAGACCACATTATCATAATGGCTAGGCCTCATCAATTCATATTTTTCATCACGATTTTGCTAAACATTACCAAAGACAAACTTGGAATGACTGTCAGAAGAGCTGTTAATGTGAGTATGCAGAGGAAAACCTGAAATTGAACTTGACTTAGTGAAACAATCAGATAGTAAAAATAACATTAAGAAGAGGGTCAATTTTTATTTCCAATTTGCCTCTTCAGAAATAATTATATTAATAATGGAAGTAAATCTGAGTTATACACAACTGTAAGAGCTGACTATAAAATTAATGCACAGTGGCTCTAGAGCAGAGATTTAAAAAGTTGTCTTTAAGACATAGATTAGCAAGAAGTCATTATATACTTTGTGTACATACGTAGAGAGAGAAGATATCAAAAGAACTGTACCAACAACACAGAGATGCAGAATCAAAGAGGCATGCAAGCTGCATGCAGTGGAATAACACCGTAATACCAGCTCCTCAGGAAGCAGAGGTTGGGTGGATCATATTTTTGTGTTTTTCTTTGTGAGACTGATCCCATCTCAGGAGGTCATACGCTATAGATTCCCGGGCTGAGGCTGGCCCTGGGCAAAAACATTGTATCCTACCTGAACAATAACTAAAGCAAAGAAGAGCTGAGGGTGTGGTTCAAGTGGTAGAGTGCCTGCCTGCCCCCCATAGAAGCAGGCATAAATAAGCAGAGACAGTGGAACTGATCCTGAGTCAGTAGTAGCAGACAGGATATTATGGAATAGATTTATTCCTAATTGCTTTAAGTAAGTTAGGCTCTTCTAGTCTGGCTTCACTAAATGTGCCTAACCATCTGCTTCACCTGACAGCATGTATCTCCCTAGGAGGTCTGTGATTGTCACTGGATTTTTCCTATAGGTCTACAGTATGTTGGTCAGATGGGTTTTTCTTCACTACAAATCATCTACTAATGAAGTGGCATCCAGTGTCAGTTTGGAATATTATATCTCTGCCTGGGAGCCCAACTGTTTCTCCTATGCCTTTCTGTAATATTCTCATGTTATTGGGCTTTAAATTGAGGTCTTGATCCATTTAAAACTGATTCTGGTTAAGGGAGATATATAAGGATCTAGTTGCAGTTTTCTGCATGTGGATAGCCAGTTTTGCCAGTACTATTTGTTGAAAAGGCTGTCTTTCTTCCACTCCATAGGTCTGCCTTAATCTGCTTAAAATCTTAGAAAGAGAGAATGGTGCTACAATAAAATGAGATCCCTATCCTTATTGGAGCTTTAGAATACCACATACACAGAAAAAGCCAGAAGTGGTGCTGTGGCTCAAGTGGCAGAGTGCTAGCCTTGAGTATAAAATGGTCAGGGACAGTGCCTATGCTCTGAGGTCAAGCCCCAGGACTGGCCAAAAAAACCCAAAAAACAAAACCAAAAACAACTTGTATTTGGGCCCTGGCCAAAGTGGGAATGAATAGGTAAAGAAGGCTTTATTTTTTTCAACTCTTGAGTCATGTACATGGCCATTAGTTCTGAACAATACATAATTCTGGATTCTACTGTAGATCTATTTACACTATATGAGGAATATCTATCTTTCTAAAGTGTCTCTTTCGTATACTACAGGTAAGATCTACTTCATTGCTGGACATGGTGATGAACCTCTATGATCCCAGGGCTTGGAAGGCCATGGCAGGAGGACTTCAAGTTCCAGGCCAGCATGAGCAACACAGTGAGATTGCAAGCTTTTTTTTTTTTTTTTTTGGCCAGGGAGGAGAGAGGGAGGTAGTGGTGTTTGAACTCAGGGCTTGGGGGTTATCCTTGAGATCTTCTGTTCTTCCACTTAAAGCCACAACTCATGTCTGGTTTTCTGGTGGTTAATTAGAGATAAGAGTCTCATAGACTTTCCTGCCCTGGCTGGCTTCGGACCGTGACTGTCATATTTCAGCCTCCTGAGTAACTAGGATTACAGATGTGAGCTACCATTGCTCAGCTGCATTTCACGCTTTTTGAAAAGAAATTTTACCTGCTAATTAGTTGTATCACCCATACCTTGTACAAAGGAAACAATACTTATCGAACTGAATTGCAGTGGACAAATTTTCCATTAGAAAATGGAATGCTTGGTTGGGGTTATTACTGCTTAATACTTGTAAAGGATAAAACAAACAAAAGGACTATTTTTATGGAATTGCTGAACTATTAAGGAAACATAGCATGGATCATCAATAAGTTACCTACTATGATGACAGAAACAGGGAGATATCTGTGTTGATGAGTAGGGTAGTCTGAATCTGTGTGAAAACTTAAAGGAGACAGGAAATCAACCGAGTGGATATTCTTTCCACTTGAAATAAAACCCATTCATTTTTCTTTGTACATTTCAACTAAGACTTCTGGGATATTTCACATACAATTGCTACAAAGTAGAAGCTTACTAAAACTGAACTAAATGAATAGACAAAACATTTTGGAGAAAGAAATAATATGGCAAATAAAACTATGAGTTTCTTTGAAACTAGGAAAAACAGACAAATAAATAAATACCTTTTCTAAATCATATTAAGCCACTTGGGAAAATCCCACATTTGAGGGCTCATACATCAAGTACTATAGAAAAACCCCTAAATAGAGACAATTGGCTTCATGCTGGGCTAACTCAAGATGTTTGGAGTGATCTAGTCACTATTAACATTTAGAGACAATCATGATAGTAAGGAAGATTAACTTGCATTTCCTAATATGATAATCATAAAAATGCTTGAGTTGGATAAAATATACTTTAAAATTCTCTGTGAAAAATATTATGTGCATATGTCTGAATGCATGTGTGTGCTAAGACCAGATATATTTGTGTAACTATAATAAATATCTGAGATAAATACCTAATGAGAAAGGTTGGTTTGGCTCACAGTTGTAGGGATTTTAGTCCTTTGGGCCTGTGCTCTCATATCATGTCAAGAGCATGTGGTAGAGTGAAATCAGGAAGCAAAAAGAAGAGAAAGCCATCAGGCATCTCTCAAAGTTCAGCCACCTCTCAATAGTGCCAAATTGGAGACCAAGCCTTTAAGAAATCCATTTTGGGGATACATTCAAGATATAAAACAGGGCAGTAAAACAGGGCAGTAGCTAAGCAAAATTGTTGTTAGTTGACTACTTGAGTGTAGAGTCATTGCCGGTGGGCTACTGAAGGGGACTGGATGCCTGATCGCTTTCTCTTCTTTTTGCTTCCTAATTTCACTCTACCACATGCTTAAATTTCAGATTTTAGGGGCCATGAGATTGGCCAAGTGGTAGAATGCTTGCCTAGCATGCATGAAATCCTGGGTTTGATTCCAATAAAGTCAATATACTTCATGTTTTAAATCAGTGATAATACATTTTCTGCACTAATATACCTACAGGGAAATAATATATCTATACAGCTTAAATTACTTACATTAAGAAGAATTCTTTTTTTCTATTTCATCAGTTTTACGTTAATAATCTGTTAAAATTTGTGGTTTGTAAAAAAATTGTGATTTGTAATTTCTACCATATTTAATAAAAGAAAGCTGACAAGGGTAGGGTAGGCTATCACAGCACTTAGTGCTAGAAATGACTTTTAGAGATGACAGGTAATTAAGGCCTTACTAGCCACCTATCATGCTGAAAATGACAACTAATGAACCTGAATTTTATGCAGCAAAAGGCTGTTTTTCCTGAGGAAATTGGTAAAGCAAGGTAGCCACTCCATTTCTGAATCTCAGGGAATCATCATAATCATTTCATTGAAATTCTTTTTAATAATTTTATATTTGGTGCTTTATAATGATTTCATGAGCACATATTAGCTCTAAAGCTTTAAACACTGGCAATCTGTTTAGAATAAATATTTCTCTTTTCATGTTTAGGTTTTTCTTACTTAGGAAATAGTGAATAAAAAAATAGGAAACTGGATTGCAGTTGTTGCTTTGTTTACAGTTAATGAGATCAGAACCAACCCATGAATTATAATCTTTTAAGTTAAATGAAGGAAAATAATCACCACCGGAATGGTAACCCTTTTCTTGAAAATATAGAGTGAAGCTGGGTGCTATGGCTCATGCCTGTCATCCTAGCTATTCAGGAGGCTGAGATCTGGTGATCATGCATGGTTCAAAGCCATCCTGGGCACAAAAGTCTCTGAGACTCTTATCTCCAATTAATCACTAGAAGATTGGAAGTGGTGCTGTGGCTCAAGTGGTGAGTGCTAGCCTTGAGCTGCCAAGAGCTCAGGGACAGCTCCCAGGCCCAGACTTCAAGCCCCATGACTGACCAAAAAAAAGAGCAATGACTTTCACAACTCTCTTCAGTGCTGCGAATAAAAATTACTAACTTTCCCCGAGTGACTAAAGGTCTAAACAAATCAATGCCTATTCAGCAAATATTTTAATACCATTGGAACGGGACACTTTTTAGTGATGAAATAAAACATTTATACATTAATGTAAGATAAAATATTACTAAACAAAAGCTATATACAGTTCATGAACTTCTTTTTAGATGTGTGAGTACTGGTCCTGGGGCTTGAACTCAGGGCCTGGGCACTGTCCACTGAACCACAGCTCCACTTCTAGCATCCTGGTGGCTTGGTGGTAAACAACTCAGACTTTCTTGCCCATGCTGGCTTCAAATAGATATCCTCAGATCTCAGCATCTTGAGTATCTAGGATTACAGAATTGAGCCACTTGTGCCTGACTCAGTCCATGGACTTCCTATGATTGGCATTAGCAAATACATAAGCTACTAACAGGGATACAGTCACTCTTTAGGTCACTCTTTAAGTCTTTTGAGTGCCTGGACAGAAAACTGCCAAGCCCATTCTGCCTATAGCAGCAAGACTCCGGAGTCTGGCTTCCACTTAAGCATCACCAAGAAATTCTTCAAAGCTGTATGTCTTTTCCTGTAAGAAGCCCTTTGACAACTTTTGAATTAGGTCCTTTCTACAACTAACCTACTCCTTCCCTAACAATCAGCTGTTTATGTTTGAAGTAAACCATGTACTTCTTAATCATGTTGACCAATCTTTGTACTCTTCATATATAAAATAGTAAAAGTAAGTAATAAATTACTAAACTGACTCCGTGGAATAGATGCAGAAGGATCTCTTGAGCTGATGTGTTCACATCATCATGAAGGATTACACTAGGCATCCCCTAATTCCAATCATGGTGATCTTCAGATCCACCAATAACCTAAGCTCTTTTCAACCTTGCAGCCATTTGCTTTGCTATGCTTGGAGGCTTCTCTCACCCTTATTTCCTTGGCTGGTTCCTTCTTCATTAGTTTCCACCTGAACTGCATTTCTTCAGAGAGCCTTTTGACCAACCTGTTCTAATTTAGGTCTCCCTCCAGCCTAGATTCATCCAAACCCTAATTATTATGTTAGTGTTTACCACAACTAGTAATCTATATACCACATCTAGTAATTTCCTGTTTACTTTCTTATTATAAAGGACTCTCTCCTTTTTTCTCTTTGATCCACCCATTCTGTCAATATCAGCTAAAATGTGTTTGATATATAACACAAATATAATAAAGACCAATAAGTAAATGAGTGGATTTTAAAACACTATGAAATAAATTCATGATTATTTACTATCCCTAGGAAGCTCTTAATGTGTTTTAAGAAATATCAGATTCTACATTATTATATATCTGAAAATAATGAATTCCAATTTGTTTACTGAGGATTTTTATATTACTCTTTACAGATTGTTTTATTCGGAAAAGTCTTTAAAAATTTTTTTTTAATTTTATTTTTGCCAGTCCTGGGCCTTTCTCAAGGGTAGAGCTCTACCACTTGAGCCACAGCACCACTTCTGGCCTTTTTTCTATGTATGTGGTACTGAGGAACCGAACCTGGGTCTTCATGCATGCTAGACAAGCACTCTACCACTAGGGCAAATTCCTGCCCGCCCTCCCCCCCATGCCTGTAATCCTAGCTACTTAGGAGGCTGAGATCTGAGGATTGAGGTTCAAAGTCAGCTCAGGCACAAAAGGACCTGAGACTCTTCTCTCCAATTACCCTCCAGAAAACAGAAAGTGCTCAGGGATAACACCCAGACTCGGGGGTAGGGTAGTAGCCTTGAGCTTTTCTGAAGAGCTCAGGGACAGTGTCCAGGCCAAGTTCAAGCCCCATGAACCCCCCCACCCCCAAGTAAACCTATATTGAAATGTCCAAATTTCTAATTGGATGTGTGAAGATGTTTATCACCTATATCAACAAAATGAAATTTCAAATTGATGGTAACCTAGTGATTTAAAATAACTTTTGAATAACACTTTAACAAAATATCAGGAAGTTGAAACAAGAATTTAAGAGAGGAATGGAGGGAGAGGTGGATGAAGGAAACGGAACAAGGGACAATACAATCAGAATACTCATTGTACATGTGATATAGAAGTAGAAAATGTGATAAGTCTGGAGGAAAGGAACAGATGGGGTGGGGAGAATGATGGGAGGCAGTGACTGTGATAAAGAAAGACTGAATACTTAGGTGGACATGTTAAATTGTAACACTACCATATAACCTATTGCAGTTCAGAAAATAAAAATAACAACAGGAAGCTGGGCACCAGTGGTTCACACCTTTAATCCTAGCTACTCAGGAGGCTGAGATCTGATAATCACAGTTCCAAGCTAGCATGGCATGAAAGTCCCTGAGACTCTTATCTCCAGCTAACCACTAGAAAACGGGGAGTGGTGCTGTGGTTAAGGGGTAGGGTGGTAGCCTTGAGCTGAAGACCTCAGGAAGAGCATTCAAGCCCAGAGTTCAAGACCCCTGACCACTCCACCCCAAAAATGACATATTAGTTCCTGTAGCTTAGAAACAATAAAAGAGAAGTGATTTTCTAAGAATAGAGGTTTTCAAGGAAATGCTGGGTGAGTGGCTGGAGGAAGACAGGAGTAACAGCAACCTACCTGTAACATGAAATGATGGCAAAAACTCTGATCTAGCAACATACTAGAAAATCTGCACAGACCCTCAGAGTGTTATCATGAAAAGTACATAAATGGATGCTGTGCGTTACCTTCACCGAGTCAGTATGGGAGACAGGAGGTTTTTAAGCATTTTGCTGCTCAGGGAAGGAAAGATTCAATGGCATTACTAAAAGGGATATTTTTCTAATACTGTCACCTGATGTGGTAAATTTGAATCTATTCAAAACAGTTCAGTTTAACCAAGTTCTAGACTATGATTGGAAAGTGGCTAGTGTCTTTTTTTTAAATTAAATGAGCAAATTTTATTACCAGAAATTCTGAAATTTATTTATATTTATTTATTTTTTGCCTGGCCTGGAACTTGAACTCAGGGCCTGGTCACTGTTCTTGGACTTTCTCAAGGCTAGTACTCTACCACTTGACCGCCACAGTACCACTTAGGCTTTTTTCTGTGTATGTGGTACCGAGGAATCAAATGCAGGGCTTCATGCATGCTAGGCAAGCATTCTACCACTCGGCCAATCTCACAGCCCCTAAAATCTGAAAATTAAGACTTTGATTTTTTTTATAATTTAAAGAAAGCAAAATTTAATACAATTCCAAATAAATGCCAGATCAGAACTGGACACACATAGGGACATTATGCTCATGTTTATATAGTGCATGTAAATATGTAAATAAAGACTTGCAAATTATATTAGTTCTAGCTATTTTCTCACACCATTGTTGAGTCACTAATGGAAGGGATGCTTGCGAATGAATCAGATACCCCCTCCCCAAATATTCTAGGCTTTAAAAGAAACAGTAGTTGTCAACTTCTTATTGCATAATCTAAAATGTTAATCTGTATACTGTATTTCATTTGTAATAAGTCTTTGTGGTAAGGTTAACATCTTCAATGCACAACACATATAAGAGTACCAAAAAGTGAAAATTACTTTGCTTATGTTTCAGTATTAGAATTTTATTTGCTAAAGGGTAAAAACAGATTTTCAGAATTCACAGTTAACTTCAAACAATAGTTTAAACCTTTATTCCTAGCCCTTACTGCCTTTAGGAAAGAGAGAACATCTGGTTATTTAAGGAACACAATATGTTCACATTTTCTATGACTTTTGTTTCTAATTGGGTTTTAAATTTTTTTTTGAATTTGAACAACTAGCTAGAACAATGTTTTTTAATCACTTCATATTTTTCAGACTATCCTCCTTCTAGCTTCATTTAGTGGATTAGTTTTTGGAAATCTGCTCAGTAGTTTCAATATGACAAAGAAAAGAAAATGGGAACTAGGATTAGGTCTGAAGAGCTAAGTATATAATCTGTGCTCAGTATGCAGGGTTCATGATGCTACAAAAGATTTTTGACATCAGGTTCTGTTGTAAAATGTACATTAAAAATTTTAAAATTGTCCTTGGGTCACTTATATAAATGGCAATTTCAGTTATTACAGATGAAAATAACTGCATATTATAAATAAGAATTTATATAAAAACTATAAAATGGTAAGATACCAGTATTTTTAAACTTAATGAAGCTATTACAGCTCTTGTGTAACCTTTAGGAAATGTATTCACTTCACCTTGATTCACAATTAATTCATTCATTCAAGGAGAAGCAAGGGTTAGGCTGCTTAAATCCTTTGCAGTGCTAAAATTATGTGTATAAAGGAAATATAACTGTATTATTTCCTGTTACTATTTATTCCATAATGTCTGAAGGTGTGTTAACAGGCTTTTAGATAATTCTGACACAAAGAAAATTAAGAAACTAGGTGCTCTAAATTCAATTTGAAGAGCTAATTCACCATCTTGATTAAAATGGTAGCTAAAAAAATACACCATTTACTATGGCTTTTGTAGAATGTTGAGAATTTATCTACCAAAAAGTGGTAGATAAATGGGTTTACCTACAGATAAAGAATTGGAAGCATAATTCACTTCTGCTATTTCTCAGTAGCAAAAACATGTAGAGCACATAGGTAAGTGATTAAAAAATGAGCAGGGTCCAAGTTAAGGAGAAATAACGGGTAAAATATTTTGAGAAAAAACAAGGTTCTGTGCATATAAACTCTAAAGTGAAGGAATGATTCTGACTGGTCCTGGAGATGGTTTCATAGAAAAGGTAGACTAGATACTAGGAAGGAGAAAAAAGTATGAGGAAAAATAAGGGTCAGAAAGCCAGCTCGGAAGCTTAGATGCTTTCTGACCTTGAACCTTAACAAGTCCCCACTGAAAAAGAGAAAAGATGGTTTGCCTTATTTCATGTTAAGCTAGTCAAAATGCTTGGAAAACTATAAAATCCAATTCTATTACTATAGTTTAGAGACTTTGTTTTAAGTCTGTGCAAGTGGGAAGTCTTTCTACAGTAAAGCCCATCACTCATTTATAAAGCAATTAAGAGTTTGGTGTTTCAGGCTATAATTGTAGAATACATTCTCAGCTGGGCAACCTTTACAGAAATTTAGTGATAATAATAGGGCCAAATGTTTTTCTGAAAGCTATGAACTTACTATGTCTTAGAGTTCTTGTTTTATTTTTATTTTATTTAGTCAGTCAGCAACATCCAGCATTGTTCCATTAATCTGGGATGCAAAAGAGTATCTTTATGTTAATTTTAAGGCAACAGAATAGATGAGACAGAGAAATGTAAATTAATAAATTAAAAAGGATTACATTCAAATATTAAAAGAATAAGGTAAAAAACTAAAAGAACAAAATTAGCTCCTTTTTACTATGTATTTTTAGATATTGTTACAAGAATAGGAGACATACAAGTCTATCTAAATACGACTTTTTTTGAAAAAAAAACACACACACATACATCCACATGTTTTAGAATAGGTAATAGGATCTATTTGCTCATCCCAAACCATCTTCTAAAGATTAGGAGTTATTAGTGGACATGACTAGCTCAGAAATATAAAGACAACCTATAGGAACCACCATTTTAATATTAACTACTATTTTCCTACACAAGATGCAGGAAGTGTTTCTCTTTCCCCTCATTTTCCCCTACTTTATTCTGTTAGGTGAAAAATAAATTATTGCTAAAAGTTCTACCTTGTGAGACTCTTTATGCAACCCCTGAAATGTTTTTCATAAGAATTTCAAGGACCTGTGAAACTTGTGGAAGCCAAGGCAACCCCTCAACTATCATCCAATGACATCACTTCAGATCTCATCTTTCTAAGTCTACATCACTGAACTTATGTGCCCACATATTTTGAATCAGGAATGATTCAAGTACTTCATGTGTTTCACTTATTGGAGTACTAGCTGTCTGTCTTTTTAGATGATATGAGTAGGGCTGGCAGAATCAACTTTCCCTGCCATTTCCACTTGGTATAAATGGCTTCTATTAGGAAGACCATTGATGGTCATTACATACACTGAAAACTGTATTTGTGTGTTTCTATAATATAGGTAGGTGGGCTTGCTTTCTCTTTTTTCCCAATTGTGCCTTTGTAGCACTGAATTATGCCCTGGTTTAGGTGTCTCAACGGAAGCAACTTTACCTAAGCTCCACATGCTACTTTTAAAGATCAAAGCTCAGTAACATGACTTCTGGATAATGAGGATGGTTGGCAGCCATACTTGAAAACTATGACCACAATTTCTAACACTGCCTTTGTAGAACTCTACACTGGTAGCACCTAAAAATTTACTAAGTGATATGTATGGAAAAATTATTATAAATGATTAAATATAACTACATTTTTCTATAGAAATCACCATTCCATAAGCTTGTTCTCATGAGCCTTGTAAATATTCCTCATCTAATCTAATTGCTTTGACTTTCAAAAAAGGTTTTGGGGCTCCATTTTGAACCATTACATTGATTAGGTTTTTACTTGGTAAGATTTTGAACTCAAAAGGTAGGGAATTCCCTTTTTTAGACACTCATATGATAATCAACTAAATGTAAGGGCATTAGATTGTTCTAATAAACACTGATGAACTAGTTTTAAAGAAACTAGATAAATGAGTCATGGGAAGATTTAAGCTAGGGAAAAATTACTAAGATCCATAGGAATTTTATATTCATTTCTTCTTTCAATTAAGCCAAATAAATCACAATAAGTAGGAAATTGAGATCACTATTTTAGTACTTTTTTCCATTCTTTGACTAAGACTTCTTAATTCTGAGCAGATGGAAGGTGTCCTATGTTTGTGTACCAAAGCTTATGCTTCAATGACCAACAACCCAGTCCTCTTTTATAGCTATTTCGTCACCTTTTTTTCCCTGTTAAAAGGTACATTATAAGCAAGGCATTGGTCGCTTATGCTTATAATCCTACTCAGGAGGCCGAGATCTGAGAATTATGGTTCAAAGCCAGCCAATTAACTGGAAGTGGAGCAGTGGCACAAAATGGTAGAGTGCTACCCTTGAGTCCAAGAACTTAGGTACAATGCCCAGAACTGAGTTCAAGCTCCATGACTGACCCCCCCCAAAAACCCAAAAAAACCAAAGATATATTATACTATTATACTCACATAACTTACACATGCATATGCACATTAAAATATAAATATGGAACTTTAGGTTTTTATAGTTATACTACTATGCTCCACTAGAAAAAGTTTCTTAAAATCAGAGAAATGATTACATTTCTGATACTCAGTGAGATCACTTTATGTAGGAATAACATAGAAGTTCCAATTTCTATAGTAAACAGAGGTAGGAATGAGGAAAATTCTTCTAAGTCGAAGTAAATACAGAATATATTCAAAGGTTGAAGTCAGCAACCAAGGATAGGAAAGAAATCCTTTAGAATAAAAATTTATATTAAACTTGGAAGCCCAATTGATCAGACAGAGCTTTGGCAATGCAATTCAAAGACAGACTGACTGACTGACTCAGACAGTTTGACAACTGCCAACATGACTGTTGGGAGGATTGCCAAAAAGCCAAAGGCTGGGATTACCATCCAATGCCTGGCATTCTGACACATGTATCTAAAGATTTCTCTCTTCTACTCCATCCAATATTTTTGTTTGGCTCAGAAGTAGCAAGGATTCACAGATCTTTAAAAATCATTAAATGTTCTTATTTTCAAGAAATATAACATAGTTGTAAAAAAAGACACTTTTTCTGTGAAGTGTAAAGAAAATTTCGATAAATCCTTTTACATTCAAAGAAATAAGTGTTAAATCTGTTTAAATCTTTATTAAATCCTTAATTTTGATAGTCTTCAAAATAAGAACTACATATTCATAATATGAAGTAATTTAGTATTTCATTGCCTTATAATAGACCTAGTCTTTTGTATAGACCTACTTTCTTAATTTTCACAGGACCCAGAAGCTCCATTTGGCTAAGTCATCTCTTATGAGAAGAATAGTTTAATCTAAAAGAAGAGGTAGTTATTCAACTGTTTCCGTAAGTCATGTTGAAGGCAGTAGGAGAAAACACCTTGTTGAACGACAGAAAGATGTGTGTTCTATTTTTTTTTCTATTTACTTACTTCACTTGCTAAGTTGTTGGCCTATGACATATGGTGGATTTTGGCCTGCAAAGTTTGACAAAACTCTGCAAAGTTTGACAAAATTCTATAATACGGAAACTTATCTGTCATTAAGCCAATTCTATATTAGAATTTCTTACAGTGCATACAGATACAGAGAAGTTTATTTTATATGCAAGGAAGTCTATTTTTTAAGTATGTTTAAAAAAATAAAAGCTTACCTTTGGATCTCTAAGGAATAGAGCTTTAAGAATCAGTGAGTGTACATCCCCGATGAGTGGGTAATGCATTAGAAGGCCCAGGCAGGTCTGGTAGTTACTGGAAATCACTAAAATTAAGAGGGGATAATAATTCAGATACAATACTGTTTAAGGTATTTTTCATTGGGAATGTAAAAAGTATGACAGCATCAAAGAAAACAAAAATAATTTGCTGATTTGATAAACGTAAGTGAAGAGAAGGATCGTTACCAAACGGCCTTGGAAGTAGCATATTGCATTGTTAACTACAATTTAATAGTACTTTCCTCAGGGATTGTCAGAGAAAGAACTTCAGATACAGTTATGTGTGAATGTCTGCAGTATAAATAAATGTTTGCAATATAAACAAATTGTTACATGCATGCATATTACCACCATTTATATAGCTGTCTTCAGTTTTGCTCCTTAGGAAGTAGTAATAAAAACCTTATGAATGGGAAAGAACCAGTTAAAAATTCTCATAAAATAGTATTTACCTTATTAAGTTTCATAATTTACATGTTACATTTACTCTTTTAAGTACATAAATAGTACATAATTCAAAATTAAATGAAGCATAATTTCCTACAATTGTTTTTCTATAAGTAATAAGAATTAGAGAGAATAGGCAGAGACATTTTTTCTTAGAGAAAAACAAGTCAAAATCTTCAAAGATAAAATCTGTGTTCTATAGACTGTCATTTCATTTTTTCAAGTCAACCTAATTATAAGTGCAATTATTAAATACATCTTTTCAGGAAGGGCTGGGCAGATAGATGACTTTATTTCTTGGCAGTCTGTCTGCTACTGTAGTCACAGTGTGATCCATTAGTAAGACTTGTTTTGTGAGCCCAATGGCTGCCTCCTTCCACAGCACTGAATATGCAAGAACTTTACAGCTACAACTTCTGTATGTATAACTGAATCTATTTTATTAATCAGTGACTTAAAAAATGTTCCATAGGGTCTGAGAGTTTGGCCTTGTAGTAGTGTTTGCCTAGTATGCACAAGGACCTGGGTTCGATTCCTCCATACCACATACATAGAATAAAGCCAGAAGTGGTGCTGATGCTCAAGTGGTAAAGCTCTGGCCTGGAGAAAGTCCAAGGACAGTGCTCAGGACCCCTGAGCTCAAGCCTAGGACTGGCAAAAAAAAATGTTCCATAGGAAAATAGCCATGTATTAAATTGAAATAAAAAACAGAAAAGCAACTATTTGTAATCAGAAATACCATTTGTTTGGTGGAGGAGGGAAGTGAGGTAGAGTTGAAGCATGGCCCAGCTGGTAGAGCACTAGTCAGTGAACAAAAGTGTCAGGTACTTGTCTCACAACAACCACTACCACAAAGAAATACCACTGATTCTTACAGTTTTTTTCCCCTGTTGTTGGAAAGGCCATTTTTGGTAGCTTCCTTCCTGAACCTTTCCATGAGTGTTATGGGGAAACAGAGAGAGAACTGGGCAAGATCAATAGTTACAATCAATGTAACTGACTACTGTATCATCTTCATTTTCCATTACTGATCTGACAGCTTATAATCATCATCTGTTTCATTTTTAAAAACACTCTTTTACTACTTTTTTATTATCTGTTCAGACTCTTATTTTTTCACATTTCCATATTTATATTCAGCTACATTTGTCTGTTTTTTGTAGAAATTCACAAAGCTGGGATACAATGATGATGATGATGATGATTATTATTATTATTTGCCAGTATTTGGGCTTGAATTCAGGGCCTGTGTACTATCCTTGAGCTCCTTCTTGCTCAAGGCTAGCATTCTACCACTTGAGCCATAAGACCATTTCCAGCTTTTTCTGTTTATGTTGTATTGAGGAATAAAACTCAGGGCTTCCTGCATGCTAAGCAGGCACTCTACCACTAAGTCATATCCCCAGCCCTACAAAATGTTTTCATATTCAGTTTCCTTGAAAAAAAAACCAAGTAAATAAATCTTAACCTCAAAAAGTACTTTGTCAAATACTATAATGATGAATATATACTAATAACTAGCCAAGAAAGAATTCCAATATATTTTATAGGAGAAGCAGGAGAGTTTTGTAGAAAGGGTTCTGGCTTCAGTATTTAAAGATATAAAACACTGTCTTACTAGTTGAAAACACTGAGATTTTTTTGTTGTGGTAGAATTTGAAATTCAGAAGTCTAGCCTTAGGATCTGTGCTCTATGTAACACAAAGTTTTGAAAAGATATTGTCTTGAAACTCAAATGACATAAAGGATGCAGACGTCACCTGTAAAGTCTATTTATATTAACACACTTACGTAGTAGAAGTAGTTTGGAACATGGTTCTTAGAACAACGTGGTACATTTGAAGGCATCAGAACAACAATCCTATCTTATTATAACTTCATAGAACTTCTGAAACTATAATTATTATAAATACATAAAAAGCCAAATAATATAGTAATATTCAGCTTACAAAACAAAATAAATGAAGGAGCTCACTTTAAATAAAACCTATTCATCTACTTGATCAGTGCATGAGATACACATTTCCTGAGCATCACCTAAGTACCAGACATCCAGAACTATGGTAGATACCATCAACAATGATATAATAGCAAGGAAAGCATTTTTAGAGAATCTTTTCTTAAATTTTTTTTTATTGTAAAGTACAGAGGGATTACAGATATATGTCAGGTAATGACATATCTTTTCTTCCTTCCTTCCTCCCTCCCTCTTTGTCTCCCTCTCTCTTTCTGCCAGTCCTGGGCTTGAGCTCAGAGCCTGAGCACTGTCCTTGGAATTTCTCAAAGCTAGAGCTCTACCACTTGAGCTTTAGCACTACTTCTGGCTTTTTTCTATGTATATAGTACTGAAGAATCAAACCCAGGTCTTTGTGTATGCTAGGCAAGCACTCTACCACTAGGCCAAACTCCCAGCCTCGAGAACATTTCTTTTTTGGTGTCACTTCTCTAGTTTTCTCCCTCTTGAACCCTCTCTCGTCCACAAGATGTATAGTTCATTTTGAACATACTGTCTAATATCACTGCTACATTAGTTCACCATTCATCCCACCATTTCTGTGCTACCCCTTATCTTCTCCATGGAGAATCTTTAGTTTCCATCTATATATGTTAAGTATTCAATCCTTTTTTTAAATATATCTTTTATTGTAATTAATAAAAGGGTTACATGATATTTGCCAGATAGGAGGTGCATTAATTCACATACATTGATACCCTTTCACATGTCTTGGTACCCATTTCCCTCCCCCCCACCCCCACCCCTCATCTTGTAATAGGGTTCAGACAGATCTACATTTTTTTTAATGGCAGATTTTTATGGAATAATCTAGAAGGTTCTTTCTGTTGTATTAATTCAAGAATAGCAGGTAGTATGACATGCTGGAGGAAAAAAGCAAAAAATTTAAAATAACAGGTTTGGTATCTACTTATATTTGTCACAGGTTTGCTTATGCTGCAAAAATAAAATAGTGAAGCTACACTGAAAAGCTGACTCTAGCAAGGTAAAAGCAAAAATGACTGGCACCTAGGAAATCATAATGGATTTGGAATTAGAAGACCTATATAAGAATGTTGGTCTAGTCACATAGGGATGTGTGAATGTAGGCAAGTTGCTTACTTTCACTGACACATATCTTTCTCACTTGTAAAACAGACACAGTACTAAAATGGAGTCACTTACGTTAAACTCTAGCAAAATGGAACAGGCAGGCAAAGAAGGCAGGGACTTTGGCATATATGCCTGTAACAGGAACTAGTATAAAGGAATTTCCCAGCCAGAAACTTCTAGTCAAGCCATTTCTATAAAGCCCTCTGAGCAACAACCTGTACCAACAAAGAAAAAAAGTCATCACCTGCAACAAGTCCCTAAAATAAACAGGATTTGTTCCAAAACAGCTACATGGATTTCTCTTTTTTTGCCTTTAAAAACATTCCGTGTACCACACGCACAGCATAGACCTATGGTTTGTTCCACGTATTCCAGGCTTCAGCTGCTTGCTATTTGTGTGGGGATGGTGGATAGGGGGAGGTGTGTTACTGGGCCTTGTGCTTCCTAAGTTGGCCCTCTATCACTTGAACTAGGCCACTAGCCTTGTTTCTCATTTTTGATATAGAGTCTCACTTTCTGGCTAGGTGCACACCTGAGCCATTACCTATTTACTTGAACTTTCTTCATTTGCTGTAATCACATGCACAAGATACTCTATCAAGCTTCCCTTCTATGGAGATTGAGTCTGGTAGACTTTTCTACTTGGGCTGGTGCAGCACCACTATCTTCCCAATCTTAGCCTTCCACATGGTTTGGGATGACAGGTGCACATATCTGTACCCAGCTATAGGTTGAGAAGGGGTCTCACAAACTTTTGTTGTGATGTTGCTGGCCTTAAACCACAATCTTCTCAATCACAGCCTCCTTCATAGCTAGGAATACAGGGGTAAGCCACTGGTACCCATTTTGCTATTCTCGAACCAGTTTTGAAAAGTCTGTCTCTCTACTGTTCAGCCTTGGTTGAGAAGACAATAATGCCTATTGTGTTTATAAGGCTTACACACAAAGGTGGTACACCTGCTAGGTAATAGATTGTTTATAGCTTCCCCAGTAGAAGAGAGAAATCAGTAAACTTAAGCAGAGAATGTGTCTGTTTTGAGGAAATTTAGAGCATTGGACATGGGGGACTTTCATTTAACTCACAGTTAACTATTCCTACAGTTGTAATCTACTTTTTTTTCTAAGTTACCTAATTTCATATGGAAAAATACTTTTTTTTTCCCTCTGACCAGTCTTGGGGCTTGAACTAAGGGCCTGGGCACTGTCTTTGAGCTTTCTCAAGGCTAGCACTCTACCACTTGAGCCACAGCACCACTTCTGCTCTTTCTGGGTTTGTGGTAGTGAGGAATCCAACTCAGTGCTCCATGAATGCCAGGTAAACACTTTACCAGTAGGCCACACTCCAGGCCCCATGAGAAATACTCTTTTAGGTTTTTTTTTTTGGTGGGTCATGAGGGTTGGTCCTGATTTCTTCAGCTCAAGGTTAGCACTCTACCATTTGTGATTCAGTGCCACTTCCAATTTTCTGGTGGTTAATTGGAGTTAAGATTACCATAGATTCTGGTACCTGGGATGGCCTTAAACCATGATCTTCAGATCTCAGCCTCCTGAGTAGCTAGGCTTACAGGCAATACTTCTTAAAGGAACAATTATGTGACCATTTGCAATATATTTTGTAAATATCATAGAGTTTTCTTAATTCCTTGTACATGCTATATATTATCAACTCTCTACTAGAGATGAGGATAAGCAGTATGGCCAAGCCATAGGGTTGCTGAAGGGACAAATCTAGGGCTATAGAACTAGAAGTCTTGCTTTTCACTTCAGTATAACACACACTTTCCTGCATGCTTAGAAGAGAGCAGCACAATTGGATCTACAACACAAGTCAAGGTAGGTTATAAATACCATTTCTAAATACTAACTATGTTTTATCATAGAGAAGCTTGAAACAAAAAAGATAATGGGGAGGGGGCAGGAGGAAGGAAAGCAGGAGAAAAACATGAGAAGGGATATCAATGTACAAGAAGTAATGTACCCATTACCTGATGACTGTAACTGTAACCGTTCTATACGTTACCCAGAGAATAAAATACAATAATGAAAACAAAACAAAACAAAAAGAAGCTTCAAACAAACACTAAATAAATTCCTCAGGTTACAAGGCTTGGTATAGTAAATATTCAGAAAAAATGTAAATGCTTATATTTGCACAAGAATTGGGCATCGAGAAAAAATAATCATAGATTAAAAATAAGATTAGAATATTCTCAGAGAATTATGAGACTCTTGAAATTTGCTATTTTGCACTGAAAGCAATGTCAGTGTCTAAGTCTGCAAGGTGATGGTCATGCCTATGACATTCAATAATGCTCCTTTCTCAGAGTAAACAGCCACAGCAATGCTTCAACTATTTAAAGGCCTTAACTATTATAACTTCATTAGTATACTATATAGCTGGGTACCAGTGGCCCTCACCTAGCTACTCAGGAGGTTGAGATTTGAAGTTCAGGGTTGGAAGCCAGACTGGGCTGTCTGTGAGACTCTTATCTCAAATTCTTCCAGAAAAACAGAAGTGGCACCATGCTCAAAGTGATAGTGCACTACCTCACTATCTTGGAATGAAAAAGCTCAGGCATGAGACTCAGATCTTGAGTTCAAGCCTCACAATAATAACAACAACAACAACAACAACAACAACACCCCCACACACAAGAAAAAGGGTAAAGAAAAAAAAGATAAATGGCAATAGACAACATGAGGTTTCAAATAGACAAGTAAACAGTGGGGGTGATGTAGGGGAGAACAGAGATTAAAAGATGAATATAAATAAAACCATGGCTCTCTTCAGTCTCAGAGAAAGCTGAGTACAGATGGTCAGATTCTCTAGAGAGTGAGAAGACCTTCCTTTGCTTTTACTTTGTTCTTCTGAGTCATCTTTGGTCCCTAGGGGCTTTCAAAGTACCATGAATCAGTACAACTATCACACTCACTTGGAACACTTACATTGTCTGGCAAACACTGTTCTCTAGAAGATTGTGTGTAGAATCATGTGGAACTTCTAAATCATTTATAGGAAAGAGAGTGGCATTCTGCTAAAAAAGAAACAAACAAACAAAAAGGTGGGGAGTTTGGCCTAGTGGTAGAGTGCTTGCCTATCATGCATGCATGAAGACCTAGGTTTGATTCCTCAGAAACTACATAAATAGAAAAATCTGAAAGTGGTCCTGTAGCTCAAAGGTTAGAGCTCTACTCTTGAGCAAGCCCAAGGACAGCACGCTCAGGCCCTGAGTTCAAGCCCCAGGACTGGCAAAAAAAAAAGGTACTTACCTTTCCCTTAATCCTCTCCTTTCAACTTCTTTCACCCCTTGATTCTGACTACCAAACAATTCACACTTTTTCTTTTTGTCACTGTGTGTCTGTGGGTATATGTGTTGTACTGGGGCCTGAACTCAGGGTTTGGGCACTGCCTGAGATTTTTTTTGCTCAAGATTGGTACTCTATCATTTGAGGCATACCTCTATTTTGACTTTTTAGTGATCAGCAGGAGATAAGCGTCTTATGAGCATTTCCTACCCCAAGAATTGCTTGATTCTTTGTAGCCTCTTGAGTAGCTAGGGTTACTGCAGTGAGCTACTGGAGCTGGTTCATCCTTTGTTTTTCACTTTTATTTTTTAAGGATGTGGTGCTACTAGGGTTTGAACTCAGGAACTTGAATCACTTGAGCCATAGTTTCAGACCTTTTGTGTTTTAATTTGTTTTAAAGTATTATTTCTTGTTTTGGCTTTGGTTTGTGATCCTCCTGGGATCAGAGGCTGTGTTACCATCCCTGATCTGTTTGGTCAGATGGGGTATCACTAACTTTTTGCCTAGGGCTGACTTTGAACTATGATCCTCCTGATCTCTACTTTCTAGGTAGTTGGGACTATAGCTGTGAGTCACGGCAATGGTGCTCATTCCCATTGATTTGTCCTTTATTTTCTGCTAGTAGGGAGGACTGGACTCAGGGCTTAGCACTCTTGCTCAGCCTGCTTATTCATGACTGGTACTCTAGTACTTGAGCAGCATTTCTAGCCTAGCTTTTTTGTGGTTAAGTAGACATGAAGTCTCTCAGAGTTTTCTCTTTGGACTGGCTTCAAACTAAGATCTTCTGATGTCAGCCTCTGAAGAAGCTAGGATTATGGGCATATACCACCTTCCTGTGGTCCCCTTCAATACACTTGAAATGGAACCTATTCTAATCAGAGATTGCTCTACACAATCTCACTGTAGATAAGTTCTATTGGCATACTCAGTGTTGCAAATTATTTGGTAAGAAGTAAGGAAGCATCCCAGTGTAGAATCAACACTGGTAGCTATAATGTGAGCCCAGGACAATGAACAAATTCTGTAAAAGTAAAGTCAGAATGACAGTGTATAGTTGTAGCTATGAATATTAATAAAGCTAGTGAACTC
This sequence comes from Megascapheus bottae, assembly GCF_031878675.1. Lineage (NCBI taxonomy): Eukaryota > Metazoa > Chordata > Mammalia > Rodentia > Geomyidae > Megascapheus > Megascapheus bottae. Next base: position 19,379,748 of record NC_143510.1, read on the forward strand.
AGTACCCAGGTTCCAGAATTCACTTTCTCTCAAAACATTTTCCATTGATTAAATAAATGTTAGCTACCTGACTTGATCAGTATCATTTGCATTCACATAGGAAATATTATGCTGTAAATAAAAAAATAGAATTGAAAATGAAACAAGGATACAGAAATACAAAAAAAATCTGTTCACAAAAACAGAAAACAGAGGGAAAAGTTTAAAGATCATAAACAGTGGAGATAAGCTTTCTGATTATGAAAATGTTCCATTAAAATGAATTTGTCTATAGTACTTTAAGTAGTAATACAATTTACAAGACCAAATTATGTTATATGAAATATTAGAGAAAGTATTTTTTGATAATTAAGATAAACATTTAAATCAATAAAATGTCAAAATACTTTAGACATTTAGAGGTAGACTTTTTTTTATAAAGCTGTATCAAAAGTACATTGAAAACCACTTATTGTTATTCCAAGAATGAGAATGTTGCCTGTCCTCTCAGCAGATAATGACAACAAGCCTCTAGCAAGGAAGCTTGCTGCCTACAAGAACCTCAGAAGATATAGTAACATTAGGTGCTCCACTAAGTGGAACAATCTTACATCATCACACAGTAGGAGATAAGTGAGGATTGGAATAAAGGAGAAAGTTTGGGAAAAACCAACCTCCAGTAGGCTTGGAAATGGATATATTTAAGTAAGTGAAAAGAAGGGGAAGGAGGAACACTCATGTACAACTTACAGTATGGTCGAAGTTGGTTGAAATCTAAGTGGGAGAAGATGGCCACTCATAAGCTGCGACAAGGTAACAATTCATGATTACTGCCACATTTCTTCCCTCCCTTTTGCTTTATGAGTATACTAATAATCCCTATATTTTCCACAGTTCTTGGGGAGAAAAGTTTGAAATCAAGGCATTGACAGGACCTTGCTCCCCTGAAATGGTGAAGGAGGACTCTTTACTACTTCTCCAACTTTTTCACTGGCATCATTTGTTCCTTCTTGAGGACACTTTCTGCAGTCTTCTGAGAACCGAAAATCTTTGTCATTCTTTGGCTTGCAGATGTTTTGTTCTCATCTTTGTCTTGTTTTCTGTCTCTCCCCACCCATCTGCCTCCCTTGCATAATATTCTGCTTTTTGTTCAGTTGCTGGTCCTTGGACTGCAATCCTCCGAAGACTACATAGCTAGCAGTACAGTTGGGAAGCATTATGCCACCTCATTTGTTGAGATGAGGTCTCAAGAATTTTGGTTCTGGCTGGCTTTGAATTATGACCCTCCTCATCTTTACCTCCCAAGTGAGAAGACTTGCAGATATGCCCTATCATGACTGGTCCAAGTTTCATTTTTCATTTTGTTTTGCTATTGTCAGCACTGAGGGTCTCCTTCCTAGATCAACAACAGGTTTTATTCCTGTACTACAATCTTTCATACTCTTCTCACTCTTTTCTGTCAGCTCTGGGCTTTATTTCCTCAATTATTCTTTTTTATTTTTAATGGTTTATCATGCACTGGGACCTGTTATAGATGTTGGCAGAGAGCAGGAAGACAAAGAACTAAGTCCTGTATCTCACTAGAAATAAGGAGGGTGAAATGTGTATGAAAGGCAGAAAATAACCAAGTTGAAGCTTCAAACAAACAAGATAATTTTTCTTCCTAGACCCCAGCCATGGAAACAAGAGGAAGAACTAGTACTGACTGTTGAAGTAGAATTTCAATGAGTTTAGAAGCCTTTCCATCAGTGTCTCTGTCGCTCCTCTCTGGGGCAGCAACACGGGAACGGGGAGGGACACACAGGGCCAGCCTGTAGTCCCCCCGGAGCCGAGCGAGATGGTTAAGTGTCGATGACCCAGCGCCCCCCCCCCCCCCAATTACTGGGGAAGAAAAAACCACGCTGAGTCAGAAGCAGTGTTAACCATGAAAGCGCATCAGATCTCTCTGCTGATTTCTGCTGATCTGATCTGCTCTTCTCTCATGTTCTCTGATGCTCTCATGCCTTTATTACGTCAGACAATTAGTTATATACTGTTGGGGTAGGAGAAGGTGGGAACTGGGAAGCTAGACAATAGGAAGAGGGCCTCTGTGCTACCACTAAGGGTCGGGGTGGGGCTTTCAGGTACTGGGCAGGACAAGTGCAGGAAAGCTCAGGAGACTTGACCTGCTGGGAGACCCGGGAAGCTGCGGGGGGGGGGGGGGGAGAGGGTTCAATCGAGTCACATACACAGAGATGCCTTAAGAGAGGTATGCAAGGAGTGAATGCCTGGCCAAAGCCCTTTAATTGCAGTTGAGCCAGAATCAGGCCTCAGAGATGGAGGTCAGGCCCCAACAAGTCTCCTGCTTCCAATATGCCCTAGAGTTATTCTAAACAGTGTTTCAACCATCCTTGCCCCTGAACAGCCTTCAAACTATAAATCTTCTTTCCTATTTTTCTATCTTTCTTGGAAAACCACTGCATACAAGCCATTATGTTGTTTTTTAGGCCACCCTTTCAGCTAAAAATGCATGTAAAATACAACGAAGAGATAAAGACAAGCCATTATACAAAAGCTTAATTGTCCAATCACTCGGTCCGATTTGCTTTTTCACTATCATTCACTGCATCCATTCTAGCAAAGATATATAGTAACTATGGCTCCACAGTAACAAGCTCTAGTGGAATTTTCTAGCTATATATTACTGTACCTTTTCTTCCTACAGGGCTCAGTATAATTATTTGAGGTTATAGTCCAAGCTGGTGTGCCTCTATGATTCTTAAATACTGATGGTAAATGTAGAATTTCTCCTATGTCCACATTCTCTTTATGTACTCATACATTATGCTGTCTAAAGAATTTTTAATATTTGATAATAGAAGAGAAAATTAATTAATTGCAAAAGATGTAAACTAAGACTGTTCCAAACAAAATAGGATAATGTGGCACTTTTTAGCTAACAAATACTGGCTGATTATTTGCGACATTAAATCTATAGCATAGATACCAACCATTATTTTCCAAGTCTTTGGTTTATGATTTCATCCATGTATTTCAGACACAGCATTCTCAAAATATTACTAAAACCTTCTGATCCTTATACTTCCTAACCAGTGACTCAGATACACAAGCCTCCAAATAGGGGACTGATGTAGATTTTCCATTTTTCTTCACCTTTTATATTTACTAACAAAAGGCATACTGAATTTAGCAAGGATGGTTTCTCAAGTCCATTGTTGATATGACTACTGTCATATCAACTATGTCTGATTCCTTGCTCCAGTCCTGTCTTCAAGATCACTTCTATACTGCTGCTAGAGTGCTTTCAAATATTTCTACACTGAATGTTTCAATAACTATTGCTTGTAGGTTAAAAGTGTTTATTCTGATTCCTTCTGTTCATGTCTTCAGTCTAATGATCTCATTCATTTTTTGTACTTTACTGTTACAAGTAAATTGTGGAAATACATGAACACATCCCAAAGCAGCTTGTCAATCCTAGGTCTCTGGTATTATTATTCCTTTGGCATGAAATGAGTAGCCATTATTTGTCTACATCAACACTGTTTTTTCTGTTCTCTCACAGACTGTCCAGAGGGGGGCTCAGTGCTTCTCCTTCAATTTTTATGAAACCTGCCCTCTCAATCACAGCATAAGATACATTCATTTATCATTATTTATGTTAGTCTTCTTGGCTTCTTTAGGACAGAAGCAATACATAACAAAGATTCACTCTAACTTTACAGATTTAACCAACAAAATTAAAATGTTTGGCTAAATTTTGAAATGAATGAACAGCTTCATTACTACTTCACTCTCCCACATGTGCCCATGTTTTATAAAATCATCAGTGGAAAGATTAAAAATGTGTAGGGGCTTCAGCTGCCAAAAATTTGCCATGTTTTATGAAATTAAGAGTAGATTTTAGTATAAGAGACAGGATGATTAAATTAAATATATATGAGTGATGTGCCAAAGATATGAAAAGAGCAAATTGTTAATTGTTTAAGATTACAGAAAATCTGAATATATTTCAACAGTTGTTTAACTTGGAAAGTTTTGTGGAAAGATTATCCAAAAACAATTTAAAAATAAGTTTCTTATTATAATACTTAAAATTTTAACAAACATAACTTTAAAGGGGAGATTAGTATTTACTATCCAGTATTTATCATCTGTACCCAAACATCCCTTTCTATTATCCAAAGGTCTCTTCTTATGTTTTCTATGCTCGTATGTGATTAGGTCTGGCTGTAAAAGAAGGAACTTTCACTTTGTCAAAACCCAATCACAGGAGGAGAAAAGCAAAAAAATAAAATAGAATTCCTGAGCAATCTGGAAAAAATTATTGAAGACAGATAAAATTTTAAAGAGTACTAGTGTTACCAGACATATTAAAAGACCATTTGGTATTTCATGAACAAATTGAAAGGCAGATTTAGCAGTCATGATTAAGAATAACTCCAATTTTTATACACATATACATATACACACACACACACACGTACACAAAGATATATTTACAAAATCCTACGATGTAACAGTTTTCTATTTCCTATACAATAGTTCTCTATTTCCTAATTCAATCAAGTAGTTTGCATAATCTTTTCTAATTATACTTGGCTGACAAATCTTGTTTTGTGAATTGTGCTTATTTTCCTGAGAAGGAAAGTAACTCAAGGTATCTTTAAATTTAAAACATGCTTTGATATTTGATATTTTTTTCATGCTGAGGACTGCAGAGCATTTGCAGGCACTGGCTTTTTAGCTATGACATGTATTCTAAGGAGGAACCTGCAGAGATGGAATGCTTCTAGCATCGGACACTATAAATTTAGAAATAAATTCTGTTAAAATATTACTGGAAAGTAGTCAAAGACTCCAGATTTATTTCTTTTTATTGGCAAGATATTGATACTATAAAAATAACTTCAATCTCCCAGTAAGTATCTCTGGATACTCACTGTATGTCAGAAGGTGGAGCTCTAAACATATCTGAAATACTAGCATTTATATATTCACTTCACAAATGTGTATAATGAGGAGATTAAAGCAGGAGTGAAGTGTTTAGGAAAATGGTTCTAAAGAATATTCAAATTCTTTCAGAATAAAATCATCCATACATGCAAGATTCACTAACAAAAAAAGATGTTTAATATTTCTTTAATTTTTATATACTTTTTATGATAAAGGTAAAAGTAGATAGATCAGATAATAAAATATAGTGTGGTTAAAAGGTAAAACATTTGAAAATTCACAATCAGCTAATCAAATGAAAGTAACATCATTAATACTCACAAGCATCTCGGATGTAGAGTAGCATGGCTATGAAGATATAGTCCACTAAACTTAGGCTAAGGCCATCTGCAAACAAGGCATCCCAGACTACCAGAAGGTCCTGCAGAGGGAATTCTCGGCCAAACAGCAGCCTCACCCACCGTCTGCAGAGCAACAAAACAAAAATTCAGGAATAGGTCTTTTGACAGTAATACAAAGAGTGATAGTTTTATCATGTTAATGTGAAAAAATAACATACATACAAAATATATTACAATAAAATTTGAGTTTTAAGTAAACATATGAAAATTTAATGTAGTATAATCTATGTTTTCAGCTTTTAAACTCATATTGTTACAGTATCTCACTTTGTTATCTGATATATTGAATTTATTTGTATTTGGTTATTTGAAATTTGATAGGGAAGGGGGGAAAACCAAGACGGGGGATGGGTGGTGGGTGGGGGAGAGGGTGATGGGTACCAAGACATGTGAAAGGGTATCAATGTATGTGAATTAATGCACCTTCTATCTGGCAAATATCATGTAACCCTTTTATTAATTACAATAAAAATTATTAAAAAATTTGATACTAGGCTATAATCATTAAACATTTTTATATGTCTAAAACAAATACTGCTTGAAAAGCCAAAAGTTTCACATTTAATAAAATTAAAATTTTTGTATTTAATAGAAGTGACAAAATCTCAAAAGGAAAAGATAATGGTTACGCAACCAACTTAGTACCTTTATGTGAAATTATGAATTAACAATACAATTTTCTAAAATTCCATGATCTGTACTGAGAGTTTTTTTGCTGTTATTTCCATTTTTATAGTATTTTAATGACAAATTAACCACTTATTCTCACCCTTTATTCTTATTTAAAATTTTCATCTAAAAATTAAATGCAAGAAATGTCAGCATGACTGTAAATATTTCTTTGTGGTGTAGATATCTATTTTACATAAAACTAGTTAGATCTAATGTTTTCAGCTTTAGAACACCCAGATCATCAAGTGCTGAGAAGTGCTTTTTATACTGAATTCTATGGCCATGGGAAAGGATAGTAATAACACTAAATAATGTTTATATGTAATTGTAGAACATAACAGTAATGTTATACATTTTCAATAAATTCTAATGAGAAATTTATATGTAGCAGTAATAGAAAAATATGAGTACTTAGATTTGGTAGGTTTTTAACTACTTATTCCTACTTTTATACAACAGTTACAATTTTCTTTTTTTATTTTTTTATTGTAATTAATAAAAGGGTTACATAATATTTGCCAGATAGAAGGTGCATTAATTCACATACATTGATACGCTTTCACATGTCTTGGTCCCCATTACCCTCCCTCCACCCCCTCATCTTGTTATCCCCCCTTCCCTATCCAATTTCAAATAACCAAATACAAATGGCTTTTTTCTATGTATGTGGCACCGAGGAATCAAACTCAGGTCTTAGTGCATGCTAGGCAAGCACTCTACCATTAGATCAAACTCCTGGCCATGAATCCGATTCTTTTTTTTTTCATATATTTTTTATTGTAATTAATAGAAGGGTTACATGATATTTGCCAGATAGATGGTGCATTAATTGACAAACATTGATACCCTTTCACATGTCTTGGTCCCCATTTCCCTCCCCCCCACCCCCACCTCTCATCTTGTTTTCCCCCGTTCCCGATCCAATTTCAAATAACCAAATACAAATATATCCGATATATCAGGTAACAAAGTGAGATACTGTAACAGTATGAGATAACCAAGGGACAGCAAAAGAGATGAGAGATAACATAGTACCTTAAGAACAACAATCATTCATTATGTGGCTTTTGTTTCTATATCCTAGAGATCCTTTCATTTAGCGTCCTACTATATGGCCTTTTGTATCAAGGTTTTGCTCTATTGCAAATCTCTGCTAGGAGAGCCCAAGGTTTCTACTGATTATGACAAATGAGGGAACTCATTGAGCCTAAGTTCCTTTGAGTCTGGCTTACTTCACGTAATATGATCTTTTCTAAGTCTTTCCATTTCCTAACAAATGGGGCGATGTCATTCTTTCTGACAGTAGCATAAAATTCCATTGTGTACAAATACCACATCTTGTTGATCCACTCATCAACTGAGGGACATCTAGGTTGGTTCCATATCTTTGCTATAGTGAATAGTGCTGCCATGAACATTGTTGTGCTGGTGGATTTAGTATGTCTTTGTTTCTGGATGATTGGGTAAATGCCAAGTAGTGGAATTGCTGGGTCATAGGGGAGCTCTATGTTTAGTCTTTTGAGGAACTGCCAGACTGCTTTCCATAGTGGTTGAATGAGTTTGCACTCCCACCAATAGTGTAGTAGTGATCCCTCCTGGCCACATCCCCTCCAGCATCTCTTCTTATTAGTTTTCTTGACCCTGGCCATTCTAACTGGAGGTAGGTGGCATCTTACAGTTGTTTTGATTTGCATTTCTTTTATGACCAGAGATGTTGAGCATTTCTTCATGTGTCTATAGGCCATTTTTCTTTCTTTTTTCAGAGAAGACTCTCTTTAAGTCTTTGGCCCAACTTTTAATGGGATGCTTGTTACTTTGGAGATTAGTTTTGGATTGATTAAATTTTTTCAGTTGTTGATATATTTTAGAAATGAGGCCTTTGTCTGTTGTATGGTTGGTGAAGATCTTCTCCCACACTGTAGGCTTCATCATTAATTTACTAGCTATGTCCTTTGCCATACAAAAGCTCTGCAGTTTAATGCAGTCCCACGTATCCAGTCTTTCTCTGATTTGTTGTGATTCTTGTTCCTTATTAAGAAAGTTTTGACCTGTGCCAAGGAGGTCTACTGTATCTACTATTCCTTCTTGTAAAGTTTTCAGAGTGTCGACTTTTACCTCCAGGTCTTTGATCCATTTGGAGTTAATTCTAGTACAGGGTGACAAAGAAGGATCCAACTTTAGTTTTCTGCATGTGCTTAAACAGTTCTGCCAGCACCACTTGTTGAAGAGGCTATTTTTCTTCCATTTTATTTTTTTGGCTCCCTTGTCAAAGATTAGGTGGCCATAGGTCTGTGGTTTAATATCTGGGTCTTCAGTTCTATTCCATTGGTCTTCAGGCCTGTTCTTCTGCCAGTACCAAGCTGTTTTGATAATTATAGCTCTGTAATAGAGTCTAAAGTTTGGTATTGAAATTCCTCTTGCGCTGTTCTTTCTGCTAGGAAGTGTTTTTGTTATACGGGGTCTTTTATTATTCAATATGAAATTTTGGATTGCCTCTTCTATTTCTTTAAAGAATGCCATTGGGATATTGATGGGTATTGTGTTGAATTTGTAGAAAGCCCTTGGCAAGATTGTCATTTTCACAATGTTGATTCTTCCAATCCAGGAGCATGGGAGGTTTTTCTATTTCCTCAGTTCTGCTTTAATTTCCTTTTTCAGGGTTTTAAAGTTTCATCAAAAAGGTCCTTTACATTCTCAGTTAAGGTAATTCCTAAGTACTTTATTTTCTTTGAGGCTATTGTGAAAGGAGTTGCTTTCCTTATTGTTGCCTCATTCCTCACACTGTTGGCATAGAGGAAGGCTGTTGATTTTTAAGGGTTAATTTTATACCTTGCTACCCTTCCAAAGTTTTGAATCAGCTCAAGGAGCTTGGGAGTAGAGTCTATAGGATTCTTTAAATACAGGATCATGTCATCTGCAAAGAGGGAAAGTTTCACTTCCTCTTTCCCTATTTGGATCCCCTTTATACTTGCTTCTTGCCTTATTGCACTGGCTAGGAATTCTAATACTATGTTAAAGAGGAGTGGAGAGTGGGCATCCTTGTCTCGTTCCTGATTTTAGAGGGAATGGCTTTAGCTTTTCGCCATTAAGTATAATACTATCTGTGGGTTTGTCATACACAGGCTTTATTATATTGAGGAATGTTCCATGGATTCATAGTTGCTCCAGAGCTTTTAACATAAAGGGGTGTTGGATCTTGTCAAATGCCTTTTCTGCATCTCTTTTCCCGCAATCCTGTTGACACTGTGGTCGTTCCTAGAAACACAGTGACAGCTCTGGGTACAGTTTGAACAAAAACGATATCCATATTGATACAGTCACATGCTTTTTAAACTCCGGGTTCTCAACCCTAATATCTCTTGGGTAAGAACTCAGAACAGTGAGGAATCTCCCCCCCACCTTTTTTCTTTTCTTTTTGTTTTTTGTTTTGTTTTGTTTTCATTTTGTATGTGTGTGTGTGTGTGCGTGTGTGCTGTTTTCTTTTATTTTGTTGCTGTTTTGATTCTTTTTTTTTTCTTAAATTGGTATCATTGAAATCTCTTATATCAACCTCTCTCTTTTCTCTATATATTATTCTTATTACTCTCATTTTTTTTTTGCCAGTCCTGGGCTTGAGCTCAGGGCCTCAGCACTGTCCTTGGACTTTCTCAAGGCTAGAGCTCTACCACTTGAGCCCCAACACCACTTCCGACTTTTTTCTATGTATGTGGTACCAAGGAATCGAACCCGGGTCTTCATGCATGCTAGGCAAGCACTTTAAACACTAGGCCAAACTCCCGGCCTTATTTTGTTAAGTTTTATCTAAGTTCATCTAAACTTTCTACACAAATACTCTACCTGTGTATCACCGTAGGTCAGTTATCCTTACACGATACCCTTTCTTCATTACTATAATATTCTTACACTCCTGTATTATTATTTTCCCACCTGCCTTGTCGTCTTTCATATTATTTTTCTATCTCTGGTCCTATGTTCATCCTTCAACTCTTATAATGCATGGATCTACATTTGATGGTTGTTGAGCAATGCTGTGTATCTTGGTGTTCAATTATACTCTAGGTCCAGAAGGACTTAAATACAATAGAGATTGGATTGAGGGGCTTATTGTTTTGGCCGTAAATTGGTCACCTGTGATTGTATTAGATTTGTATGTAAGTGTACAAAAAGAGAGAGTGTCATTAACAATCTAAAAGAGCTAATATCTATTGTGAGCCAACTAAAAAGGTTAGGTTGGTTATATCTGGAAAACTATAATCATGTTTAGTATTAATCTTGCTCCCATTTTCAAATGGGCAGAACAAGAAACTCAAGAAAAATGTCAAATCAAGGAATAGCATCTCCCACCCAACATAAACAGGCAATGGAGCAGTCAGTGGCAAATCTAGAGGAGAGCCTTCCAAGTGCTACACAAATGCAATTTATAAACATCATTAATGAAAAATGTAAAAACATAAAGAAAGAGATAAGGAAGGAAGCCATGGCTAAACAAGAGGAAACCATAAACAGGGTAAGTGAAAAAGAAGAAGCCATAAAGGAGGCCACAATAAAGGTTCATCAAAGAAAGATGGATGAATTCATAATATCCACAAATAAAAAGGTGACCGAACTCCAGCAAATGTCCAAAGAAAATAAAGCTACTGAGCTAACCACTCAAATGGAAATCAAGGAGCTAAAGAAATCCATACATGATCTAAAAGAAGAGATGCAAGGCATCAAAAATGAGCAATTAGAAGCAAGGGAGATGAAGAATGAACTAGATAGCTTTGATAGCAGGTTAGACAAAGCAGAAGAGAGAACTTCCGGGGTTGAAGATAATTTAGTTGTTGTAGAAAAAGAACAGAAAATGAGTCAATTCAAATCTAGGAAATATGAAAAAACACTACAGGAGGTCCAAGATACAATTAGGAAGCCTAATTTAAGGCTAATTGGTATTGAGGAGGGTCTAGAGAAAGAGGTCAATGGTATTGAAAATATACTTCAGGGAATCATCTCAGAGAACTTCCCAAATATCCAGAAGGGCAGGCCCATCCAGATACAAGAAGCTTTTAGAACCCCAAACAGACCTGACTAGAAAAGGACATCCCACCGCCACATTATAATCCGAACTGGATCAATAGAGGCCAAAGATAGGATCCTAAAAGCAGTCAGGGTGAAGAGAACAATCACCTACAAAGGCAAACCAATCAGAATAACCCCAGATTTCTCAGCAGAGACCACGCAAGCAAGAAGAGATTGGAATGATATATACCATGCCCTGAAGTCAAATAACTATCAGCCAGGAATACTGTACCCAGCTAAGTTCTCATTCATAACTGAGGGAACAATAAAAACATTCCATTCTAAGGAAAAGCTTCAACAGTATGTAGCAACAAAACTAACACTACAGAAAATTCTCAAAGATGTTCTACAAAAGGAAAACCAACACAAATGTAATACAGAGAAAGACATGGCACTTAAAACTCATAACATCTAAGTACCACAAAAACTATCAAGACACAGGCCCTAATGATAGCTTGTAAAAATGGCAGGAACTAATAAATATTTCTCAATCCTGACTCTCAATATCAACGGAGTTAACTCTCTAATTAAATGGCATAGATTATTTAGTTGGATCAAACAACAGGATCCATCATTCTGCTGTCTTCAAGAGACACATCTTACCCCAAAAAACAAACCCCTTTTGAAAATGAGAGGTTGGAATAAACTCCATCAAGCTAATGGCCCCATAAACAGGCTGGAGTTGTCATACTCATATCAGATAAAATAGATTTCAAACTAAAATGAGTGAGAAAAGACAAACAAGGTTACTACATACTACTAAAGGGATCTTTCCTCAAAGAGGACATAACCATCCTAAATATCTACACACCCAATCCCGGAGCTCCGAACTTCATCAAGCAAACTTTACTTTCAGTGAAACCATACATAGATCGAAACACAGCGATTGTTGGTGACTTTAACACACCACTCTCATCTTTGGACAGATCAACAAGGCAAAAACTCAACAGAGAAACCTTAGAACGGAACAACTATATAGACCAACTAGATCTAACAGACATTTGCAGATTATTCCACCCAGCAACAGCACAATATACGTTTTTCTCAGCAGCACATGGAACTTTTTCCAAACAGACCACATTTTAGGCCATAAAACAAACCTGGACAGATTCAGAAACACTGAAATTATTCCCTGTACTCTCTCAGACCACAAGGGCATCAAATTGGAACTGAACACACAACTGCACCAACGAAAACCCTGTAACACATGGAGATTGAACAACACATTGTTGACTCACCAATGGGTCATCGAAGAGATCAGAACAGAAATCCAAGTTTATGAAATTTAACAAAAAGGAGCACACAAAATACCAGCTCCTTTGGGACACAGCAAAGGCAGAACTCAGAGGAAAATTTATAGCTCTGAGTGCCCACAATAGCAAATTGGAAAAATTGCAAACCAACAATTTAACATGTCACCTTAAGCTCCTGGAAAAAGAGGAAGAAAACAACCCTAATCCCACTAGAAGGAAGCAAATTATTAAAACCAAAGCAGAATTAAATGAATTGGAATTCAAAAAACCATAGAAAGAATCAACAAAACAAGGAGTTGGTTCTTTGAAAGAATTAACAAAATTGACAAACCCTTAGCAAATTTTGCCAAAAAAAGAAGGGAGCATACCGAAATAAACAAAATCACAGACGAAAATGGTAATATCATGACAGAAATTACCAAGATCTAGAGCATCATGAGGGACTACTTCTCAAACCTTTACGCCAACAAATTTGAGAATCTAGAAGAAATGGACGAATTCCTAGCCAATATTAACATACCCACACGGAACCAAGAAGAACTAACGCAACTAAACAGGCCTATTTCAAGCACTGAAATAGAAATGGCAGTAAGAGACCTTCCCCCTAAGAAAAGCCCAGGGCCAGATGGATTCACAGCTGAATTCTATAAGGTCTTCAAAGCAGAGCTCACACCAATACTCAAGCTCTTCAACGAAATTGAAAATGAAGGTTCTTTACCAAACTCATTCTATGAAGCCAGTATAACCCTCATCCCCAAACCAGACAGAGATTCATCAAAGAAAGAGAACTACAGACCTATTTCTTTGATGAACATCGATGCAAAACTTCTCAACAAAATACTAGCCAACCATCTACAACAACTCATCAAAAAAAATTATACACTATGATTAAACAGGTTTCATCACAGGGAGGCAAAGCTGGTTCAACATATGCAAATCAATTAATATAATTCAACATATCAACAGAAGCAGGTACCAAAATCACATGATTGTCTTAGTAGAAATAGTTACAATTTTCTTAAACAGTCTATTCTCTAGTAGTTGAAGATAGTTGTGTGGTTTTGCCACACAGCAAATTTAAAATTAAAAATTCTAAATTTCTAGTACTAATAATATAGAATATACGAAATTATTTTGGAATTGGCTAAGATATTAGTTTTTTCCTATATATTTTTATTGTAATTAATAGAAGGGTTACATTATATTCACCAAATAGAAGGTGCATTACTTCACATGCATTGATACCCTTTCTCATGTCTTGGTCCCCATTTCCCTCCCCCCACTCCCATCATTCCTTTACTTTTCCCCCCCTTCCCTCTCCAATTTCAAATAACCAAATACGCATTTATCCAATATATCAGATAACAAAGTGAAATACTGTAACAATATGAGATAACCAAGGGACAGCAAAAGAGATGAGAGATAACATAGTACATTAAGGACAACAATCACTCATTATATGGCTTTTGGTTTTAAGAGATATTAGTTTTTTTGTACAATTGAAACCAAAGGTATCCATCATTGGAGCTAAAGTAGGACAAAAAATATATATCCAATACTGTATGCTAGATATTCTTTACAAGAAGGCGCCAAAACTTGATAAACTAGTTTACAATCACACATATGCATCATAGTTCATTAGCAACTCTGTTATCAAATACTCAGCACTTTATTCATATTATCAAACAAATCAACAGAATTATTAGACTGCATTAATGTATTTCGGGCTCCAAAAAATTAAAAAAAATTGCCAACTTAAATTGGTTGTTCCCCTTGATTGCAAAGAACTACTGGCCTTGCAGCAGGTATCAGAAGAACCAAGGATGGGCAAAACAAACAAGTACAAGAGTTAAATGATTTGTGTAGCATAGCAGGACTTTTAATGGACAAAGCTATCTGTATTCCTCAAGGACTAAAATATTTAGAACATGTGTATTCACAATCATTCAGTTCATTATTGTAAGAAAAGTCCATCAATGACAAACAAATGAAGGTTACTACACAACAAGAATAAATGATTATCTTTCCAGTCTTCCTTACAGCTCCATTTCCTTTTATTTTCTTAGGGATAATCATGTTATTGGTTTCATCACAGATAATGCTTCAAGAGAAAATAAAGTAGCTTATTTTTTAAAATTATGAGCCTGCTATTACTATGACAAAATGTTCAGTTACTGCTCAGACTTCTAATGCAACCTTTCTGCTATTGGGAGTTGTATGACCTTAGTTTGAAAATGACCCAACTGAAACAAACCTGCATGTAGCAGTTTCCATGAAGCATTGGCAGGAAGAATTTGCACTGAAGAAAATAATTCTTTTTTTCTGGTTCAAATTGTCTCTATATTTTAAAAATATATATGATATATATCTATTGTTATTGTAAAGGTGATGTAGAGAAGTCAGGTAATTAGTACATTTCTTTGCTTATCCCTTCTGTCTCCATCCAGAAGTTGTATAGTTTATTTTCAACATAGTGTCTAGTATCACTGTATCATCAAAGATACAGAAACATCTAAGACTTCAGTATTTTTATACTTAGTGTGTAATGTATGGTGTGATGCTTAACTAAATTCTCATACAGCTTAATTTCAAGTTTTACCTTGCAAATACTTTGCTAAATAATTCTAGAGCACAGACCAAATGTGTGTATGTGTGTGTTGGGGAGGAAAAGGAAAAAAAGAGGAAGAGGAAAAGAAAGGAGTGTAAAAGGCAAGGAAAGGCTGGAAATCTAGGACATTCTTTGTAAAGAGTTCTATATACTAAGTGCTCTATATGATGTTTACTGAGGTCTTGTTAAATGCAATGTAAAGCCACCTGTAATGCTACTGAGAAGAAAATGTATAACTAAATTGGAAGTCCAGATACAATTGCAATTGGTGGCACAAAAATAATTCAGAACATGTGAGGGAAAACCCAAAGACATAACAAAATATAATTTGTTAGCAGATTAATCTGTACATTCAATGACATTAAGTAAAATATAGTTCCCTTGGGCCAAGAGTTTGGCCTAGTGGTAGAATGCTTGTCTAGCATGCATGAAGAACTGGATTTGATTCCTCAGTGCCACACAGATAGAAAAATCTGGCAGTGGCACTGTGGCTTAAGTGGCAGACCACTAGCCTTGAGAAAGTCCAAGGACAGAGCTCAGGCCTTGAGTTCAAGCCCCTGGACTAGCAAATGTGCGTGCATGCGTGCGTGCGTGTATCTCCCTTTAATTTAAAATTAAAGGAAAATTAAGGTCAAATTCTCAGAACCTTTCAAAAAAACCAACTGACCCAATGAAATATTGTGAAACTACTGATAATTTAGTCTTCTTAATCTCAGTTGGTGTTAGTTCATACACATATTTGTAACACAAGAAACTCCTGTGTTACTCCATTCTCAACATTGAGCTTTAAAGTCAACATGCTTTTGTTGCACTTAAATACTTAGTGAGAGTTTAACTTACACTTGAGGGTAGCAATAAACTTTTCTTTTTCTCTTAATAAGGGGTTGAGTTTAATTTCTTGGTATTATTAATCTTGTATGTTACACCTGTAGATGTCAGTGCTCATATTACATCACTTGTTATAATACAATAATTCATATTTTACTAGATCTACTTAGTAATTAAAATTTGAACAAACAAAAAGACTGTCTTAAAGCATTACATTAAAACATAGGGCAATTTTATACCTGTACTCATATCATTATTCTCAATTTTAAATTTCTTGTGCAATTAAGCTGCTATTCCAAGAGGATCAATAACAACTTATAGTGTTACTGCTTTGTATATGACCCACAGAAACATCAAGAGAAATACATGATTTTCCCATCGAATTTGTTTATGAAATTAACCAAATTGAGGTTTCCTTGAGTATAGCCTTAATCCAATATGGTTGTAGTGTATTGTAGAGAAAAAGTTAAGTTAAATCCTCGCTCTTCATTTCCTTTTCCTTGTGAGACCCTTTAGTGAGATATCGGTATAGTATTTCTATTAAAAAAAAAGTAATGTAGAAAAGCCACAGCCAAATTAATTTAACAAACATTACAAGGGCATATCAAGTATTCTATGACCACGCAATGACAGCACTGGTTAAGCATTTGAAACACAAAAGAATAGTGGAGGTTTTTTTTTGCTCTATAATATTAATTTTGAGTTTTGCTATTGCTTATACTTTTCACACCTTATAATTTTTTTTTAATATTCCAGGCCTGGCATGGAATAACAAAGGACTGAAGATTCTGTATCAGAAAAACCCCTACAAAATTTAGCCAAAAATGCTCTCTGAAGTTGAGTATCTTGAATTGAGGTTCTCTTCTTGTTGGTATTCTTTGTATTCATTCTTTAAAAATTATATTTTCTGATTATTCCTTTATATCAATGTTATGAAAACAACTTCAAAACAAGTTCAAATGTTGCAGTTTTATAATAAGGATCCCAAGATATTTTCATCTTTGACTTCTTTACAAAGTAAACTTATAAAGAAGCAAATAAAATAACATTTCAATTTCACACTTGCTTTTCAAAGGGCTCTGAAGAATATGTTAGTGAGAAATATTTAACCTGTCCCATAGATTTAATTCAAATTTGTTTTCTAAGAGTTCTTTATAATTGATTGGTTTATACTCAGCATAAATTTGGCTTTCTGGGAACACATATGAAGCCTAAATTAGGAGTTAAAGTAATCCCAAAGCATATATACTTGAACCATTAAAAGTGTATTTTTGATGATGGGGAATGTTCTCTTCGCTCTTCATTTCAGGGGGCAGTATATGGTCCTTTATTTTTTTTATTGTAACATATTGAGGGGATACAGTTTAATTCACTAGATAGTAGGTGCATTACTTCTCACACATTGATACCCCTTCTCATGTTTTTGTCTCCACTTTCCTGCCTTCACTGCCTCCTAATCATCTTGTTTTCCCCTTCCCTTTCCTATTTCAAATAAACAAATAAAAAATATGTAATGCTTCACAAATGTGCATGTCATCCTTGCACAGGGGCCATGCTAATCTTCTTTGTATCATTCCAATTTTAGTATATGTGCTGCTGAAGCAATCACTAAATAGTCCTTTATTAAGGAAGGCTTTTTTTATTCCAAAAATAAGTTCCTAATAATTATCACCCCAAAATAAATTACAGTAATTTATTTTTCACTGCAAGAGTGTAAAGATGTTTTGTCAGAAGAAATGTAATAGGCTGTTTGCAAAAATAATCTAAATGAAACATATACCCTGTGTATTGATGCTTTTCCAGATATAAAAAGTTCAGAAGGTATTGGACATAAATATGACTATAACATGTTGTGAATTTCTAGAATCTTTGATTGTTCTCATTGTGAATTT